>NW_007255406.1:0-744 GCF_000164805.1 Carlito syrichta | reverse complement strand
TTGCTATTACCCACATTCATGCCTCGAATACCTGATTCTTCTTTAGCCGTCATCAAGATGCCCTGTAGATTTTCAGGACTGAGGACTCGTATAAACCAGATTCCTTATTTTTAATAACAGCCGTGCAGTTACCTGTATATGAGTACTGCTGATCACAGACACATGCGTCGAAGGTTTGATTCTTGTTTAGATCTTAGGAAGATGCCGTATATTTTTTTAGAGATTGAGGTAACATGTCACCCATATTCCTTACTCTTTCTTAGGAAAAGTCAGTGCATTTGTCTGTATATGAGCATTTCATTTCCCTAGTTTATGCTTCAAAAACCCAAATTCGTGTTTGGCCCTTAGCCAGACACCCTGAAGATTTATTGGGATGGAGGACACGTGTAAACCACGTTACTTATTCTTTTCTAGCAATAGACATTGCAGTTTCCTGTATATGAGGACTCCCATTATCCAGATTACTACACTCAAAACCTGAATGGTGGTTATCTCTTAGCAAGACGGTTTGTATGTTTTTGGATTGGAGGCCTCGTGTAACCAAGATTCCTTATTCTTCCATAGCAAAAGGTCGTGATGTGTTCTGTATATGAGAACTCCCATTACGGAAATTCCTGCTTCATTCTCAGCAAGACGCCAAGGTGTTTCCTGGTGACCTAGTATTTCAGTTGCTTGGATATCAAGAGCAATACTCGCATAAAGTTCTTGAGTAATTGTTACCCAAGATTCCTGGTCCCTTTTCAA
>NW_007255405.1:2012-3657 GCF_000164805.1 Carlito syrichta | reverse complement strand
AGGTCACTAATTAGCTAGCCAACTGGCTAGTCAGCTGATTTTACTAGCTGTTTGAACTAGCTGGCCTGCTTTCTAGTCAGTTGAATTAACTAGCTTGCTACATAGCTAGCCAGCTGGCTATCCAGCTGAATTTACTAGGTGACTTATCTTTCTAGCAAGCTGTCTAGCAAAATGATTTAACTGGCAAGCTACCTAGCTAGCCAGCAGGCTAGTCAGCTGACTTAACTTGGTCATTTAAATATCTAGTCAGCAGGCTAGACAGCTGACATGACTAGCTAGCTACCTACCTAGCTGATTTAACTAGCTAGCTAGCTGACATATCTAGCTAACTTAACTAGCTAGCTTCCTAGCTAGCCAGCGGACTTATCTACCTGAAACAACTGGCAAGCAAGCTTGCTACCCATCTGATGTAATTAGCTTTGTAACCAGCTATCCAGCTGACTAGACAACAGACTTAATGAGCTGACCAATGAGCTAGACAGTTGGTTAGGCAGCTGAATAAACTAGATGGCTTAACTAACTGTCCAGCTTGTTAGCCAGCTGAATTAATTGCCTAGCTACCTAGGTAGCCAGCAGACTAGGCAGCTGATTTAGGTAGCTGAATTAACGAAGTAGCAGTTGACTAGCCAGCAGACTTAACTACCTAACTACCTGGCTAGGCAGTTGGATAGCCAGCAGACTTAACTACCTGACAAAACTAGATAGACTGATGGCTAACCAGCTGACTTAACTAGCTTTCTACCTACATAACATGCTGGCTTGCAAGCTGAATTAACTACCTACATACCTAGCTAACCTGCCGGCCAGTGCACTTACTTAACTAAGTTACTTAACTGGCTAGCCAGCTGACTTAACTAACTGACTTAATTAGCTATACAGCTGACTTACCTGGATGACTTAACTAGCTAGCTACCTAGCTAGCCAGTTGACTTAGCTAGGTGATATAACTAGATAGCTACTTAGCTAGCAAGCTGCCTGGCCAGCTGACTTTAACTAGCTGACTTTAACCAGATACGAGCTGTCTGACCAACTGTCTTAATTAGCTAGCCAGATGATTGGCCAGTTAACTAGCTGTCTTTACCAGCTAGCCAGCTAGCTAGTCAGCTGACTTAACTAGCTAGCTACCTAGCTAGCCAGCTGGGAAGTCAACTAAATTAACTAGATGACTTAACTAGCTAACCTGTTTCTAGCCATCTGACTTACTAGCTTGCTGCATAGCTAGCCAGCTAGCAAGCCAGCTGATTTAACTAGCTGACTTAACGAGTTAGCCAGCTTGCTAGTCAGCTGACTCAACTAGATGCGTTAACTAGTGAGCAAGCTGGCTATCAAGCTGTCTTAAGTAGCTCTCTACCTAGATAGCTAGCTGGCTTGCAGACTGAATTAACTGGATGACTTATTTAGCTAGCCAGCTGGCTAGTCAACTTAATTAACTATCTCGCTGCCTATCTAGTCATCAGGCTAGCCACCTGACTTAACTAGCTGACTTATATAGTTTGCCTGATTGCTCGTCAGCTGAATTAATAAGCTTGCTATATAGCTAGCCAGCTGGCTAGCCTGCTGACTTAACTAGATGCCTTTACAAGCTAGCCAGTGGGCTACACACATGACCTAATTATCAACTCACCTTAGCTAGCCAACTGTCAAG
>NW_007255405.1:0-752 GCF_000164805.1 Carlito syrichta | reverse complement strand
CAGCTAGTTAGCTGGCTAGCCAACTAACTTAACTGGCTCACTACCTAGCTAGCCAACTGGCTAGCCAGCTGACTTAACTAGCTGATTTAACTTGCAAATAACCTAGGTAGCCAGTTGACTTAAATAGTTCGCTAACTAGCTAGCCACCTAGCTAGCAAGCTGACTTAAGTAGTTAATTACTACCTAGCTACCTAGCTAGCAAGCTGACTTAAATAGTTAGCCGGCTAGCTAGCTAACTGACTTAAGCAGATGACTATGTAATTAGCTTACTCGTTATCTAACATGCTAGCTAGCTGACTTAAATCATCTGACTTAACTAGTTAGCTAATGAGCTAGCTAGCTGACACAATCAGCAGACTTAAGTAGTTAGCTAACAAGCTAGCTAGCTGACTAATCCAGCTGACTTAACTGGTTAGCTAACTAGCTAACTACCGAACACAAAAAGCTAACTCAACCCGTGTGCTAACTAGCTAGCCTGCTGACTCAACCAACTGACTTAACACTTTAGTTAACTAGTTAATTACCTGACTCAACCTGCTGACTTAACTCTTTAGCTAATTACCTAGCTAGCTGTCTTAACCAGCTAACTAAATTAGAAAGCTGACTTTACTAGCTGACTTAGTTAGCTGAATTAACTTCTTATCTAACTGACTTAACTGGCTGACTTAACTAGTTAGTTAGCTGACTTAACTACCTGAATTAAGTAGTTAGCTAAATATTTAACTGGCTGAATAACTAGCAGAATTAACTAG
>NW_007255404.1:6012-15223 GCF_000164805.1 Carlito syrichta | reverse complement strand
TAAGCAATTTCAGGTGACAAGGCAGATGGACTAACCCTACTTGAACCAACTCCAGAACATGAAAGAAAATTTCAGCTGGGTGTGGTAGCTCATGCTTGTGATCCCAGAGGCCAAGGCAGAAGGATCACTTGAGCCTAGGAGTTGCAGATCAACCTGGGTGACATAGCAATTCATCTCTACAAAAAATTAAAAATTAGCTAGGTGAGGTGGTGCACGCCTGCAGTTCCAGATACTTGGAAGGCTGAGGCATGAGGACTGCCTGAGTCTAGGCAGTTGGGGCTACATTTAGCTGGTGGTGGAGCCACTGCACTTCAGTCTGGGCAAAAGAGTGAGATTGCAACTCAAAAAAAGACCAGCAGGTTTTAGCTGCATGGAAACTGTGTGACACCCATGTTTAAAAGGAAAGAACATGGCCGAGCATGGTGGCTCTCTCTTATAATCCCAGTGCTTTGGGAGGTTGAGGTGGGAGTGTCACTTGAGCCCAGGAGTTCAAGACCAGCCTGGCCAACATAATGAGATCCCATTTGTATTTTTAATAAATCTGGCCAACATAATGAGATCCCATTTGTATTTTTAATAAATCAATAAAAATAAATTAAAATAAAAGGAGAGAACATACCTCTCACTAACCCTCACTTATTGGCCCAAGTAGAAGTGGGGAAGAGAGAAAAAAATGGAAGACACTGAGAAGCCCTGGGAAGCCAGGTGGAATCAGAGTGTGGAGCAGTGTCGGATGCTGAGGGTGGGTGCAGGTGAAGGCTGGCTGGGCTGATGGCCTCCACTCACCTCGGACCTTTCTTAGTGTGTGCTGACACGAGGAGAGTGGCCCGTGGTGGGGGCCCAGGCAGGTGGGGATCAGACCTCACTCAAGGGCACAGGCCAAAGAGTCCCATCTAGAGGTCTAGCAATGGTGGGCCAGGGCAAGTATGCAATTGCTGGGACTGGCTCATGGGAGTGCAGCACTGGGCATGATGCCCACCGGACCTGGGACACATCTTGCCATTGGCTGGGATGCCAATCCAGTTTAGGGAGTGAGTCAGTTTCTTGGTGATGTAGGTCTTGCCTCAGGCAGGGAGGCCCACCATGACGATGACTATGGGAGAGTTGCTGACCTTCAGCACACAGGTTGGAAAAGCAACAGAGAGGGCACTGTGAGCTGAGGACCAGTGCCCTGTACCTTGGACATGTGCTGAAGAATCCTACTAAGGCTGGGCGGTGGCTCACATCTAGAATCCGAGCACTTTGAGAGGCTGAGGTAGGAGGATTACCTGAGTTCAGGTGTTCGTGAACAGCCTGGGCAACTTGGCACAACCTGTTCTCTACAATAAATCAAAAAAATTAGCTGGATGTGGTGGCGCATGACTGTGGTTGCAGCTACTTGGGGGGCTGAGGCAGAAGGATCACCTGAACCCAGCAGGTTGAGGCTGCAGTGGCCATAAGCATGCTACTGTACTCCAGCCTGGGTGATAGAGTGAGATTTTGATTAAAATAAATGTCACTGAAATGTCTGTTTTCTTCCCCACCTGAAGCCGCTGGCATTTTACCATCCAATATGACAAGGCCCTCTAGTGGTCAGAGTCCCTGCTCCCATCTTCCACCTGTCACAGCTTCCCTCAATCTCACTGTCAGGCCCTACTTGGCAAAGATATTCCCAAACCCAAGATCCCAGCCTGATACTGCAGACCCTAAAGCCAGCAGTAGCTTGGTGACTTACATCCCAGCATAAGAGTTCCTGAGTGTGAAGAAAGGTCCCTCACCCCAAGGAAGGTAAGGCAACAGTCAGGAGGGCAACTGCCATGGGCACTATGCAACAGGGAGGCTGGGACAAGGAGGAGGTTCCAGCAGCCCAGGACAGAGAAAAGCACAACCTCCATTCCCCCCCCCCCACACAGGGGGCCTTTCTACACGAAAAAAAAAATTAAGAAAGCCATCTTCTTTTTTAAGAGACAGCATCTCTCTCTGTCACCCAGGTTGGAGTGCAGTGGTACCACCTTACCTCACTGCAGCCTCCAACTCCTAGGGTCAAGTGTTCTTCCATCTCAGCCTCCCAAGTAGCTGGAACTGCAGGTGCATGCTACCATACCTGACTATTGTTTTTTTTACTATTTTTGTAGAGACAGAATTTTGCTATGCTGCCCAAGCTAATCTCCTAAGCTGCTGGCCTCAAGTGATCCTCCCACCTCAGACTCCCACAGTGCTAGGACTACAGGCATAAGCCATCACACCCAGCTAGGAGAAAGCACTTTCAGAAAGTAAGAGTTTATGAAATGGAAGTAGGTCAGGGACCTGCAGTGCTAAGCCTCCCAGGCCTGGGGGATGGGGTGGGTAAATTCCCCATCCCTAAGCCTCTAAAAGCCTTTCCTGATGTCCCTTCCATGAGAGGCTCAGCTGAGTGCCTAGGCCCTGCAGAGGGAATGGGTGGTGCAGGCCCTAAGCAAGCTCACTCAGTCCCAGGCAGAAGCCAGCTCTACCATCATCTGCAGGACACCCAGAGGTGAGGGTTCCCTCCTGGCGTCCTTGGCTAAGACTGTCCCTGTGTCACAGAGGCTCAGCAAGATGAAACACTGTAAAGGCAGTTTTCATTCCAGCTTTCAGGAGGTAACCCAAAGCAGCCTGTCCTGGGAGCTGCAGACCCAGTATTTCCCTGGTTGTCACCCTGCCTGGAGACTCTCAGGGACTCCTGTGGCCGTGACTGGCCAGCAGTCCTGCCAGTGGCCACCTGCCAGCTCCCACCACACCCCCAGCAGATATCCAACTCTCCAGACTCTAATCGAGGGCGATCCAAGCACTGGTGAGTTAGGATCAGTCCCCATGCCACGGCAACCAGGCGTTGCTCAGGGAGGAAGTCCCACCTTGAATTGGACACAAAGCACCATCCCAAAATGAGGGCAAAACCCAGACACCCGCATGGGATTCCAGAATTTGTCTTCTAGACTTGGAGGGCAAGGCTGGCGAGGAAGTCTGAACTGGCAAAACCGTTGGTTACACAAGAAGTTTCGTGGACTTTTCATGACCTTCTCATTGGGGCAGTGTGGAGGTGTGGGGGGAGGCTCTCAGGGGATCCAGAGACCAGAAGTCACTGAAAGCAACTGGCTGGCATGCCCTTGATTCCAGTGGCCCTGGGTCCAACAGCTTCCTGGAAAACAGGAGCTTTCCCAGCACAGGGGGAGCTGGGAGTCAGGAGCACATATCCCTCAAGGGGTTTTCTTTTGTACCCAGGGACACCCAGAGAGACTGGCTGCCCTGCAAACCAGTGAGACAAGCCCCACTCTGTCTATAGTCACTGCAGCTGCAGCTGGCATGTCAGGAGAGTGGTAGCTGGCCAGACATGATGGTTCCTGCCTATAATCCCGGCACTGTGGGAGGCTGAGGCAGGAGAATTACTTGATTCCTGGAGTTCAAGACCAGCCTGGGCAGTGTAGTGAGACCTTGTCTCTACAAAAAACTAAACTAAAATAAAAATTATCCAAGTGTGATGGTGTGTGTCTATAGTCCCAGCTAGTTGGGAGACTGAGACAGGAGGATTGAACCCAGAATGCCAAGGCTACAGTGAGACTGATTGTGCCACTGCCTTCCAGCCTGGTCGACAGAGTAAGATCCTGACTCAAAAAAATAAAAAAAAAATTGGCAATGACTGCTAACGGTTTGTCCCCTGTGCCTGGGAACAGCACCGATCCACTTACCCTTCCCCCAGGTCAAGGGCCCCACCCCCTCCCACCAGGTGTCTTATTCTAATCCAAGTAAATATTCAATTTGTATCTAATCTGATATTTACAATTTTGTGATGTTAATTTTATATATTTTAAGGGATGCCCAGATGGCTGTAAAAGTGTTATTTTTGCTTGCGTTTTTGAGGATATTTCCAAAAGGGGTTAGCATTTGAATCAGTCGACTGAGCGAGGAAGATTTACCCTCAATCGCCATTCAATCTACGGGGGACCCAAAGAGAATGAAAAGGCAGAGGAAGGGAAAGCTTGCTTTCTTTGAAATGAGACATTCGTCTTCTCCTAAGGCATCAGTCTTCTGGTTCCCAGGGCTTCAGACTCAGACAAAATTGCACCACTGGCTTTGCTGGGACTCCGGATTGCAGATGGTGGGATTTCTCTGACTCCATGATCAACCTCTCCTCTCCTCTTCTCTCTTCTCCTCTCCTCTCTTCTCTTCTTTCTCTTCTCTTCTACCCTTCCCTCCCCTCACCTGTCCTCCCCTCTCCTCTTCACTTCAATTTCTCTCTTTCTCATGACTAATTCAGATGCTAAAATAATTTTTCTTAAAGAAAGTCCCCCAAATTAAATAAACTTTATATCTCCCCAAAACTGCAATTTCCATCTATATTCTAGGTTCCAAAAATGATTGAGGTATCTTCCCAACACAATGGTTCTGATGGTTTTATTTTTAAGCACTTCATCAATAAATGAAAGAACATGTAAAATCAAGGAAAAAATGAAAGAAGGTGGAAATGGGAGAAAGGGACCCTACCTATGGCAGGTGTCTCAGCCTGAGGGAATCAATCATACTTTGGGGTCCAACAGTCAAGCCTGGGGCTAGAATCTTGCTGCCATCATTTGTGAGCTATGCATCAAATTATTTCACCTCTTGAAACCTCAGTTTTCTAATCTGTAAAAGGGCATAATACCACTAACTTAGCAAATTTATTATGAGAGTTAAATGACAGCATATTTAAAGCCCTTCGTCAGATGCCTGGCACAGAGGAGGCATTTCATAACAATTTAAATTCTTCATTAGTCAATGAATACTCCATGTTGTATTTCCTGAAATAGGCATACAAATGTGCTGCCTTTAGACTGATCAGGACAAAAGTAATCCTGACACTTGCCCGCTCTGTTCACAGCAAATTCTGAGCAGTGCAGCCTGTATGGAAAGTTCATTTTTTTTCCTGTCAAGACATGGAACTGTCTGTAAAGGCGTGGAAATATGTCACCTTCCATTTGAACAAAAGCTAGCAAACAAATGGTTGTAAATGATCTGCCAGAGAAGCAAGCAGGACAGCAAGCACAGGAATCAAATAAAAATTATTACTCTTTTGCAAAAAGGACTTGGCAATTGGGTTGATGCATTTATTTCAAAGACAAATCAACAGCTTTTGGTCTTCAGCCATTTGCTGACCCCCATGTTTCATAACACTCTTTGGACAGTAGGTTAAGAAAATTTAAAAGCAGATGACAGGGTTAGAAGTACTTTAGAAGTCAACTGAGGGTCAAGTGTCTCCCAGACATGCCGGACACTTCACAGCTGTGATGACTTGGGCAAGAAGGATGCAACACCTTCAGAAGAGACCAAAATGAACAGCAAGTTGGCAGCATTAACCTCAGGAAAAAAAGATTTGAGGATATTGCAAGAGGTTTGGTTAAAGAAAAAAGTCAGTTTTTAAGTACCACAAGATCATCTGCAATTTCTCAGTGCCCTTATCTGCGAATGACTGCTGAGTACACTTAGTTATGTATCTATACACTGGACAGAATTATAAAACCTATAAACTATGAAATAGAGGCATTCAGAGGACAGAAAAACTAGTCATTGGAAAATAGCTTTCACGTGAGATCTTTGCTGGAGGATACTGTATTTCCCTTCCTTACTGCAGTGTTGCATGTCACTTGATTCACCAAGGACACTGGGTTCTATCTTCTTTGGCCTTAGACTCCAGAGTAGCATGCTCAGACTGTGGAGTATTTACTATTGCCAAATAAAGCAGGTGAATTCTAACCAGTCTTTTCATGACCTGCTTTGTTCCTAAGATTCTTAACTGTCCACCTCTCTATTGCCCACTGCACTAGAATCTCGGGGCTGGATGGGACCATGCTTCTCTGCATCATCCAGGCTTCTCTTTTATGATGCAGAAACCATTGACCCAACATCCCACAAGGCGGGGTCTCATACCTCTTCACTCTGCAATAGGTAGCTCATACCTTGAATTCTCTTTGTTAAAAAGTGCATCTTTATTTGTATATCAAAACCCATCCCTGCAATTTCACACATTAAATATGGTTGTCTCCTCTTGGATTGCCCAGATGTATCCTTACCTTTCTTCATGAATTATGAATTACCCCAAAGATTTTTAAGTCCAACACCTTATCTACTCAGCCATTCTGGTACTTACAAAAACACACACAAACACAGCAACAATCACATCTCTTTCTCATAGAGCCTACCATCTAAGATTCTTTCCATCATGTCTGTGTCAAATAAAATTCATTGTACTCATCCTTCCTCCATTCACCCATTGACAAACTTGCATTCAGTGTCTTCTATCTGTCAGGCATTTGACTAGTCACCTGGGACATATGGGGATCCTCATAACTGCAGGAACAGATGCAAAATTGCTCCAGGGCAGGGGAAGTTACCATGTACTCTCAAAGTATGTAACAGACCAAGGTTTAAAGTCAGAAAATCTGCCCTAACAGAGATACTATTGAATGACGACTTGAAGGAAGAGCATACGGTGACTAAAGGAGGACAGTGAGTGGACCCAGAACAAAGGACCTGACTACGATTATCAGGGAAACAGAAGAATAACCCTTCTACATAGACAGGTATATAGTGTGGGCACAGGGATACCAACGAGGAGGTTGTGACAAGACTTCAGACAAGAAATAACGAGGGTTCTAGGCTAGAATGTAGGGAAGTCACATAGACTGACTGAAGGGTTAGAATTGAAAGATGAGCTGGACTTCTGGCAAGATGGCAACAGGGCAGCCTGGTCTATGAAATCCTCTGCAAAGGAGAACGCAGAGGGTCTCTGGCTCTCTTCCCGGGGGCTGTGGAACCCAACGTGGGCAGCCTGTGCTTCACACGGAGCTCGGCCGTCACCACCGCTGGGGTATCGCACTGGTCTGGACTGCCACTGCAGCTGCAGACACAGCAGCTGCCATGCTGCCACGGCCTCCATGGCGGCCATGGTGCATTGCACCACCCGTGCCTGAGGCAATCCACAACTTCAGTCCTTGAAGCCCCTGCAGGCAAGATCTGCTGGGATCACTGCCACCTCTGCTGCCACCTCGACGTCCTGCCAGCCGTGGGTCTCCTCCTGTGTGCCCCGAGACAGGCTCCCATCTCCGGCCTCTGCCTGACTCCTGTCTGGCTCCACCCCCTCAGGGGTTAGCAGCTGAGATAGCACCACCTGCTGGGGATACAAGGTAACAACACTGAAACCGGAGAAACAAGCTTGAAAAGCAGAGGCCAGATTTGAATGGTGAACTGAGAGTTCACCGTTCAAATGAATTCAATGGTGAACGCAGGCCAGGAGCAACTGACCCTAACTGTGACCTAATTTACCAGCTTGAAAAGACAGTTAGAAATCAGAGTTGAAAGGACATTGGATTAAACGAAAAGTCTCAGAGTGTGCTCAATTGGCTCTGTTAGTTTAATGACTTAATTCCATTTCTACTTTTTTTTTCTTTTTTTCTTTTCCTCTTCCTTTTCTTCTCTTTTAACCTCTCTGTAAACCATATCTTTGTATAGAGGAATAGCACACCAATAAGGTGATTGGTTAGCCTGTATGTTAGCATCATTGTATGTTTTATTTTTTTTTGTATGGGGGTTGGTTAGTCTATAGCTGTGGTCTATTGTTTTTAACTGTTTCAGTTTATGTCTTTCTCTCCGTTTGTTGGTAAACTCGTCTGATTCCCCCCTTACTCCTCGCTGTCTCCAACCCCCTCTTCTCCCCACTGCTCCATTCTCTTCCCTCTGCTAACCACCGTTATTTCAGGGAGTAAACCTACAGCCCCACTGCATGGACGGATTCCAAGGCAGTGGGAGTGGGTTTCAGATTATCCATACACCTGTCAGCAAATACCAGGACCAGCAGATCCCCCCTTAAGTAAATCTCAAAACTGCAAAAAGACCACCCCCAACCTACAGTGCAACTCCAGAATGGAACAAAGTAAGAGGACATACATTAAGAATAGGAGATTGAACAAACAGAAGTAAAAGCAACCTTGCTTCCCCTGAATAACAGAATTAAGGAAGACGGTGATGTGGAGGGAAAGAAAAAGTAGGGAGGGGGAAAAAACCCACAAATGAAGAAAAACCAAAAGAAGAATGTAGGTCTCACACAGACCCCTGGGAGATAAGACACTGAGAAAAAAGATTCCAGAACATAAACAATGAAGAGCCCCCAGAATGACTGGTCACATGCAACAAACCCAGACATCAAGACATTAATAGAGAGAATTTAAAAAGTTGAGGAGAGACAAGATGAAAATAGAAAGGAGCTGATCTCAGAAATAACAGCAGTAAACAATACTGTGATGGAAATAAATAACAAACTAATAAGCATAGAAAGCAGAATTAGCCAAGCAGAAGATAGAATCTCAGAGCTCAAAGACCAAAACACAGAACTAACCCAAACTATCAAAAGCATAGAAAAGAAGCTCAAAAAGACAGAACAAAACCTTCAAGAGATGAATGATCACTTCAAGAGACTGAACCTAAGAGTAATTGGCCATCCTGAGGCAGAGAGAGAAACAGAGGCCACACTGAACAAACATTTCATGAAATCATTCAAGAAAACTTCCCTCATCTCATCAAGGATGAAAAAATTCAAACACAAGAGATTCAGAGAACCCCTGCAAGATAGCAAATGAGAAGACCAACTCCCAGACATATAATAATTCGCATAAACAAAGTAGGTATAAAAGAAAAAATCCTAAAGGCTACAAGAGAAAGAGGTTAGAATAAGTACCAGGGAAGACCAATTAGAATAGCAGCAGATTTATCTACAGAAACCCTCCAGGCTAGGAGATCTTGGAGCCCTATCTTCAAAGTTCTAAAAGATAAACAATTTCAACCAAGAATAACCTACCAGCCAAGCTAAGCTTCATCAGTGAGGGAGAATTGAAGTCTTTCCCAGATATCCAATCCCTAAGAACCTACGCTGCCAGAAGACCACATCTACAAGAAACACTTAAGAAAGTATTGAACACAGAAGAAAAGGAAAAAGAACAACAGCGTTCTTCACAAGAGTACAGGCAAAAGATTAAAAGCACATATGATCCAACTCTAAAACCAAAAGAAAGACAACACACAATCAGGAAGAACAACAACTCTGTAAGAACATTATGATAGGGATCAACTCTCACATTTCAATAATTAGTTTGAATGTGAATGGACTAAATGTACCACTGAAAAGACATAGAGTGGTAAAATGGATAAAATATCACCAGGCAACAATCTATTGCCTTCAAGAGACTCG
>NW_007255404.1:0-4927 GCF_000164805.1 Carlito syrichta | reverse complement strand
AAGTAGGTTTCATCCTTGGGATGCAAAGCCTGGTTCAACATTCGTAAAACCACAAAATGTAATTAAATACATCAACAGATGTCAAAACAAAAACCACATGATTATATCATTAGATGCAGAAAAAGCTTTTGATAAAATCCAGCACCCCTTCTTGATAAAAACCCTTGAACAGCTAGGCATACGGGGAACATACCTCAAAATAGTAAAAACCATCTACGAGAAACCCACAGCCAGTATACTTCTAAACAGACAAAAACTGGAACCATTTCCCCTGAAAACTGGAACAAGAGAAAAATGACCACTCTCACCCCACCTGTTCAATATAGATTGGAAGTCCTCGCTAGAGCAATCAAAGAAGAGAAGGCAATTAGGGGTATTCAAATAGGAAAAGAGGAAGTCAGGCTATCTCTCATTGCCGATGACATGATTGTGTACCTTGAAAACCCAAGAGAATCTGTCAAAAACCTGCTTACACTAATAAAGGACTTTGGCAAAGTCTCAGGATATAAAATAAATGTGCAAAACACAATCACATTTCTTTACATCAATAATAAACAAACAGAAACCCAAATAAAAACCACAATCCCATTCACAATAGCCACAAAACAACATGAAATACCTTGGCCTCTTCCTAACCAGAAACGTGAAAGACTTTAACAATGAAAACTAGAAAACACTGTTCAAAGAAATCAAAGATGACACAAACAAGTGGAAAAATATCCCATACTCATGAATTGGATGAATCAACATTGTGAAAATGTCCATCTTACCTAGGGAAATCTACAGACTTAATGCAATACCCATCAAGCTACCAGCAACATTTTTCTCAAAACTAGAAAGAACAACACAGGAGTTCATATGGAAACACAAATGACCAAGAATAGCCAGAACAATCCTCAGCAAAAAACAAACAAACAAACAAACAAACAAAAAAAACAAAGCAGGTGGTATCATTTTAACAGACTTCAAACTTTACTATAAAGCTACAATAATCAAAACAACTTGGTGTTGGTACAGGAACAAGCATATAGACCAACGTAATAGAATTGATATTCCAGAAGCAAAACCTCAATTTCTCAACCAACTCATCTTTGACAAAGCCTCCACCCCCTACCACTGGGGAGAGGAGAACCTATTCAGTAAATGATGCTGGGAAAACTGGCTGACCACATGCAGAAGATTGAAACAGGACCCCTGTTTATCCGCATACACAAAAATCAACTCTAAAGGGATCAGAGACCTAAATGTAAAACCTCAAAACATACGAACCTTAGAAAATGAAGGACATACCCTCATGGAAATTGGAACTGGCATCCAATTTCTGAACAAAACCCGAAACCCATAGGCCATAAGAGATAAGATAGACAAGTGGAGCTCATTAAACTGACAAGCTTCTGCAAAGCCAAAGAAACCATCAAGAGAGCAGGGAGATAGCCTACAGACTGGGAAAAAATATTTGCCAACTCCAGGTCTGACAAAGGCTTAACATCTTGAATCTACAAGGAACTCAAAGGTGCTGAAAAGAAAAAAGCAAACAACCCCATTATAAAGTGGGTAAAAGATATGTCTTCAAAGGAAGACATCCAAGCAGCCAACAGACACATGAAGAAATGTTCAACCTCACTAATCATCAAGGAGATGGAAATCAAACCACACTGAGATACCACCTAACTCTAGTCAGAATGGCAATTATCAATAACACAAAAAATAACAGTTGCTGGAGAGGATGTGGTGAAAAGGGAACACTTCTACACTATTGGTGGGAGTGCAAACTAGTGCAACCTCTGTGGAAAACAGTATGGCGATTCCTAAAAGCTCTAAATATTGACCTCCCATATGACCCCGCAATCCCCCTACTGGGAATATACCCTGAAGAACTCAAATAACTCTATAAAAAAGATACCTGCACACGTATGTTTATCACAGCATTGTTCACAATAGAAAGAACCTGGAAGCAACCATGCTGTTCATCAAAAGAGGACTGGATTTAAAAAATATGGTACATATACACGATGGAATACTATGCAGCCATAAAAAAGAACAAAATTATGAATTTCACAGCAACCTGGATGTAACTAGAATCTATAATACTGAATGATCTCTCACAGAAACAAAGATCTGAGTATCACATGTTCTCACTCATACAGTGGACCTTGAACAACCAATATAATACTATAAGAAAATGACTGACAGTGGTGGGAAATGATGGGGGAGGTGAAGGGAGATGGGATTAACGGTAGTAAATATCTCTCTGGGGATGGGGAGACACCTCTTATCAACAAGGGTGCCTGAACAAAGCATATTTGTATACCTAACCCTTAAGTGTACCCCACAATATCATAATAAAAAATATTGATTATAAAAAATAAAAATTAAAAAAAAGAAAGATGAGTTAGATATCAAATGTGAACAAAATGTCCCAAAGGTGATGCCTAGACTTCTGCCTGCATGTCAGGATCGTGAAGGTGGTGCCATGTTCTCTGACAGTGAAGATAGGTTTGGGAGTGAGGATGGACATAAGGGTAAGTGCTGGTGACCCAAGAACTCCACAATCATCATGCAGCATCAATTCTAATGCCTGGGCATTTTGTTGGTTATGACAAAAAGTATTAGTAGCTTTCTCGTAAATACAGACCTTTTCTTTTTCAACTTTAATTTTTTATTTTAAAATTGTGGAGTACAATTCAGGGTTAGGGATACAAATATTCATTGTTGATAAGGTGTCCTCTCCCTTCCTCAGGCAGTTTTTCACTACTGCCAATCCCACCTCCCTGATGCTGCACACCCCTGCAATTTTCGACTACTGTCAATCCTTTTCTTATAAAATTATGATAGTTACTCAAGGTCCATTTATGAGTGAGAATATGTGATACCAGTTATTTGTTTCTATGAAAGATCACTGAGTATTATAGTCTCTATGTCCATCCAGGATGCTATGAATTTCATGATTTTGTTCTTCTTTATGGTTGCATAATATTCCATCATGTATATGTACCACATTTTTTTAATCCAGTCCTCTTTTGATGGCAAGCATGGTTGGTTCCAGGTTCATGCTATTGTGAACAATGCTATAATAAACAGAAGTATGAAGGTATCCTTTTACAGAGTAATTTGAATTCTTCTGGGTATATTCCCATGAGGGGGATTGCAGGGTCAAATTGAAGTTCGATTTTTAGAATTTTTAGGAATCACCACACTGTTTTCCACAGAGTTTGTACTAGTTTACACTCCCACCAACAGTGTAGAAGTGTTACTTTCTCACCACATACTCTCCAGCATGTTGTTATTTTTTCAGTAACTGGTGATGACCATTCTGATTGGAGTTAGGTGGTATCTCAGGGTAGTTTTAATTTGCATTTCTTTGATGACTAGTGATGTTGTACATTTTTTGATGTATTTGTTGCTGCTCGTATGTCTTCTTTTGAGAAGTGTCTATATCTTTTGCCCACTTTGTAATGGGTCTATTTGTTTTGCTCCTTTTCAGCACGTTTGTGTTTCTTGCAGAACCTAGGTGTTAGCCTTTGTCAGACACAGAGTTGGCAATTTTTTTCCCAGTTTGTGGATTGTTTCCCTGTTCTCTTGATGCTTTCTTTGACTTTGCAGAAGCTTGTTGTTTTGATAAGGTCCCACTTGTCTTTCTTATCTCTTATGGCATGAGCATGTGGAGTTTTGATCTGGAATTGGTTGCCAGTTCCAATTTCCATAAGAGTGTCTCCTGCATTTTCTAAGATTCTGATAGTTAGAAGCTTTATGTTTAGGTCTCTAATCCATTTTGTGTATGGGGTGAGGTAGGAGTCCTGTTTCAATATTCTGCATGAGGTCAGTCAGTTTTCCCAACACCATTTACTGAATAGGTTTTCCTGTTTCCAGTAGTGGGTGTTGGAGGCTTTTTCAAAGATGAGCTTGTTGATAACTTGAGGTTTTGCTTCTGGAATCTCAATTCTATTCCGTTGGTTTATATGCCTGTTCTTGTACATATACCAGGCTGTTTTGATTATTGTAGCTTTACAATAAAGTTTAAAGTCTGGGAGTGTGCTACCTCCTGCTTTGTTTTTTGTTTGTTTTTGTTTTTTCTGAGGATTGTTTTTGCTATTTGTGGTCACTTATGTTTCCCTATGAATTCCTATATTGTTATTTCTAGGTCTGAGAACAATGTTGCTGGTAATTTGATGGGCATTGTGTTAAATCTGTAGATTGCTTTAGGTAGAATGGACATCTTAACAATGTTGATTCTTCCAATCCATGAGCATGGAATATATTTCCACTTGTTTGTGCCATCATTGATTTCTTTGAGCAGTGTTTTGAAGTTTTTGTTGTAAAGATCTTTCATGTGTCTGGTTACGAAGATGCCAAGGTCTTTCATTTTTTATGTGGCTATTATGAATGGGATTGTGCCTTTTATTTGGGTTTTTGTTTGTTTATTATTGGGGTAAAGAAATGAGATTGTCTTTTGCACATTTATTTTACACCCTGAGACTTTGTCAGTCTTTTATTGGTGCAAGGAGGTTTTTACAGATTCTCTTGGGTTTTGGTGGTATAGAATCATGTCATCTGCAAAGAGGGATAACTTGATTTTCTCTTTTCCTATTTGAATAGCCTGATTTCCTTCTCTTCTTGGGTTTCTCTAGGTAGAACTTACAAACCTATGTTGAACAGGAGGGGTGAGAGTGAGAATCCTTTTCTTGTACCAGTTTTTAGGGGAAATGGTTCCAATTTCTTTCTGTTTAGCAGTGTACTGGCTGTGGGATTCTCATAGATGGCTCTTACTATTTTGAGGTATGTTCCATCTATGCCTAGTTGTTTGAGAGTTTTTATTCTAGAAGCAGTTCTGGATTTTATCAAAAGCTTTTTCTGCATCTAATGATATAATCATGTGGTTTTTCTTTTGACATATGTTAATGTATTTAATTATGTTTATGGTCTTACG
>NW_007255403.1:2168-3227 GCF_000164805.1 Carlito syrichta | reverse complement strand
GGGTCCATATATGTTTAGGATAGATAATTCTTGTTGATGGAGTGAACCTTTTATCATTATGTAGTGGTCCTCTGTATCTTTTTTAATTTTGGATAGCTTAAATGGTATTTTGTCTGAAATTAGGACCGCGACTTCTCCTTTCTTTTGTGTTCCATTCGCCTGAAAATTTGTTTCAGATCCTCTTACTTTGAGTTTGTGTATGTCCTTTCTAGTGAGATGGGTCTCTTGAAGGCAGTATATTGTTGCCTGCTTATATTTTATCCATTTTGTCATTCTATGTCTTTTCAGTGGTGCGTTTAGTCCATTCACATTCAGACTAATTTTTGAAATGTGAGAGTTTGTCCCTATCATGGAGTTCTTATTGAGTTGTTGTTCTTCCACTTGTTTTTTTCTTTTATTTTTGTCTTTCTTTTGATTTTGGGGTTGGGTCGTGTATATTTTATTCTTTTTCCTGTACTCTTGTGAAGAAAGTTGTTCTTTGTTCCTTTTCTTCTGTGTTTAGCAATTTCTTAAGTGTTTCATGTAGAGATGGTTTGGTGGCAGCATAAGTTCTTAGGGATTGGATATCTGGGAAAGATTTTAATTCTCTCTCACTGATGAAGCTTAGCTTGGCCAGGTAGGTTATTCTTGTTAGAAATTGTTTATCTTTTAGGACGTTGAAGATAGGGCTCCAGGATCTCCTAGCCTGCAGGGTTTCTGTAGATAAATCTGCTGTTATTCTGATTGGTCTTCCATGGTAGGTGACATGGCCTTTTTCTCTTGCTGTCTTTAGGATTTTTTCTTTTGTGCCTACTTTATTTAGGTGAATTTTTATGTGTCTAGGAGTTGGTCTTCTCATTTGTTGTCTTGCAGGGGTTCTTTGAATCTCTTGTGTTTGAATTTTTGCATCACTGATTAGATAAGGGAAGTTTTCTTGAATGATCTCATGGAAAGTTTGTTCCAATGTGGTCTCTGTTTCTCTTTCTGCCTCAGGGAGTCCGATTATTCTTAGGTTAGGCATCTTGAGGTAGTCACTCATCTCTTGAAGGTTTAGTTCTGTCTCTTTTGAGCTTATTTTCT
>NW_007255403.1:0-857 GCF_000164805.1 Carlito syrichta | reverse complement strand
TCAGTACTGAGGACTTGTATCACACAGATTCCTTATTTTTAGGAAGAGTTGTGGAGTTGCTTGTATATGAGTACTCCCTTTGCACCATACATGCGTCGAACCCTGATGCTTGTTTTGCACTTAGGAAGACGCCATGTAGCTTTTTGGGGATTGAGAACACATGTCATCCAGATTCCTTATTCTTTCTTAAGAAAACTCCGTGCAGTAGCCTGCATATGAGGATTTCATTTCCCTAGATTATGCTTCAAAAACCCAAATACGTGTTTAGTCCTTAGAAAGACACCCTGAATTATTTTTTGATTGAATACATGTGTAAACCAGATTCCTTATTCTTCTTTAGCAATAGACAGTGCAGTTTTCTGTATATGAGGACTCACGTTATCCAGATTCCTACTCCCAAAACCTGATTGGTTCTTATCTCTTAGCAAGACGCTTTGTTGATTTTTGCGATGGAGGACCCATGTAAGCAAGATTCCTTATTCTTCCTTACAAACAGGACGTGTAGTGTACTGTATACAAGGACTCCCATTACTGAAATTCCTGCTTAATTCTCAGAAAAATGCCAGGACATTTCGTGGTGACCTAGAATTCCAGTTGCTAGGATATCAAGAGAAAGAATCCCATAAATTACTTGTGGAATTGGAAAACAAGCGTCCTGGTTCCCTTTTCAAAACACACTAAATATGTGGCGACATAGAAGCCCAGATTGCTGATTAAACCTTATCAAGAGACCTTGTAGATTTAGGCGATTGAGAACTCCAAGAACTGCAATCCCTTTCTGTTCTCAGCAAGATTCCCTGATTTTCCCTGTCTATGTGGATTCCAAAACACTGTATGCAAAAATGCAGATGCCCAGA
>NW_007255402.1:1523-2285 GCF_000164805.1 Carlito syrichta | reverse complement strand
CATTGTATTCCATTCCTTTCCATTCCCTTTCTTTTCAATCCATTACATTCCTGTTCATTCTTCTCCATTCCTTTCCTTTCTTCTCCAGTTATCTCAATCCTCATCCCATTCATTCCTCTCCATTCCATTCCTTTTCATTCCGTTCTACTGCTTTCCATTCTTCTCCATAGCATTCCATCCCATTCTTTTCCATTCCATTCCATTCATCCCTATCCATTGTATTCCATTCCTCTCCATTCCATTCCCTTCCATTCCTTCAATTTCATTCCTTGCATTCCATTCCTTTCTATTTCATTCATCTCCCTTCCACTCCTTTCAATTCAATTGCTTTCACTTACTTTCCATTCCATTCCATTCTATAGCTACGCATTACAATCGATTACATTCCATTCCATTCCTCTCCATTCCCTTCCATTCCATGCCATTCCATTCCATGCCATGCCATGCCATTCCTCTCCTTTCCATTCCATGAGATTCCTCTCCATTCCAGTTCATTCCATTCCATAATATTACTCTCCATTCGTCTCCCTTACAATCATCTCCATTTTATTCCATTCCATTCCTCTCCATTTCATCCCCTTCAATTCCACTCTATTCCTTTCCATTCCATTACTCTCCTTTCCTTTACTCTCCTTTCCATTGCATTCCATTCCATTTCATTGTCTTTCATTTTATTCCAACTCACAGCATTCCTTTCCATTAAATTCCATTCTTCTGCATTCCATTCCTTTCCATTCCATGAAATTATTTTCCATTCCATTC
>NW_007255402.1:0-358 GCF_000164805.1 Carlito syrichta | reverse complement strand
CAATTCCATTCCATTCCTTTCTATTCCGCTCCATTCCATTCTATTTCATTCCATTCCATTAATTTCCACTCCATTCTTCTCCTTTCCATTTTATTCCTCTCCATTCTATTCCTACCCTTCCCTCCCTGTCCATTCAATTCCATTAAATTCCTCCCCATTCCACTCCATTCCATTCTATTCCTCTCCATTCCATTCTATTCCTCTCCATTCCACTCCATTCCATTTTATTGCATTCCTCTGCATTCCATTTTTCTATGTAGTGTTCCATTTCATTCATTTCTATTCCTCTGCATTTCATTCCCTTCCAATCCATTCTACTCCATTCCATCTCTTTACATCCCATTTCATTCCATTACAC
>NW_007255401.1:1994-2835 GCF_000164805.1 Carlito syrichta | reverse complement strand
AATTGAATTGAGAGGAAAGGAATGGAGTGGAATGGTATGGAATGGAGTGGAATGGAATGGAGAAAAATTTAATGAAACGGATAGGAATGGAAAGGAGTGGAGTTGAATGGAGAGGAATGGATTGGGGTTAAATGGAATGGAATGGAGAGGAATGGAATGGAATGCAAAGCAATGGAATGGCATGGAATGGAAGGGAATGGAGAGGAATGGAATGGAGTGGAATGGAATGGAATGGATTGCAATTGAGAGGAATGAAATGGTGTGGAATGGAATGGAAAGGAGTGGAATGGAATGGAATGTAGATGAATGGAATGGAATGGAGTGAAATGGAGAGGAATGGAATGGGTTGAATGGAATTGAATGGAATAGAACGAAATGGAATTGAAAGGAATGAAATGGAGTTGAATGGAGTGGACTAGAGAGGAAAGGAATGGAGAGTAAAGGATGGTTTGGAATGGAATGGAGAGGAATTGAATGGAATGGATTGGAATGGAGAGGAATTGTATAGATTTGAATGGATGGGAATGGAATGGATAAATGGATTGGTATGAAATGGAAGGGAGAGGAATGGAATGGAGTGGAATGGAATGGAATGGAATGGAATTTAGCGTAATTGGATGGAATGGAGAGGAATGGAATGGAATGGAATTGAGAGGAATATAATAGGGAGGTATGGAATCGTACGGAATGGAATGGAAGGAATGGAATGATATGGAGAGGAATGGAATGGAGAGGAAAGGAATGATCTGAGAGGAATGGAATGGAATGGAGAGGAAAGAAATGGAATGGAATGAAATCGAATCTAAGCGAATCGAATGGAATGAAATAGAATGGACTGTAA
>NW_007255401.1:0-863 GCF_000164805.1 Carlito syrichta | reverse complement strand
AATGAACTGCAATGGAGAGGATAGGAATGGAGAAAAACGGAAGGGAGAAGAATGGAATGGAATGAAGAGGAATGGAACGGAGAGGAATGGAATGGAGAGGAATGGATGGATAGAAATTGAATGGAGAGATATGGAGTGAAATAGAATGGAAAGGAATGGAATGGGGGGGACTAGTATGGATAGGAATGCAGTGGAATGGAACGGAGAGGAATTAAATGGAATGGAATGAATTGAAGGTAAATGGAATGAAACGGAGATGAATGCAATGAAATGGAGAGAAATTGAATGACCTGGAGAGGAAAGCAATTGGATGGAATGAAGAGGAATGGAATGCAGACGATTGGAATGCAATGTAATAGAGAGGAATGGATTATACTTGAATGTAATGGAAAGGAAAGGAAGAGAATGCAGAGGAATGGAATGGAGAGGAATTGACAGGAATGGATTGGAATGGAAAGGAATGGTATGGAAGGGAGATGAATAGACAGAAATGGACAGGATTGGAATGGAATGTAGTGGAATGAAATGGAAAAGGGTGGAATGCAATAGAATGGAGAGGAATGTAGTGAATTGGAGAGGAATGGAATGGGGAGGAAAGGAATGAAACGGAATGCAATAGAGATAAAAGGAATGTAATGGAGAGGAATGGAATAGAATGGAATGGAATTTAATGGAACCGAATAGAAAGGAATGGAGAGTAACGGAATGGAGAGGAATGGAGTGTAACAGAATGGATTGGAATGGAGAGGATTGGAATGGAGAGGAACGGAATAGAGCTCAATGGAAAGGAATGGAGAGAAATTCAATGCAGAAGAATGGACTGGAATGGAATGGAGAGGAATAGAATGGAGAGGAATGCAATG
>NW_007255400.1:2237-4906 GCF_000164805.1 Carlito syrichta | reverse complement strand
AAAATGGAATGAAATGTAATGGAGACTAATGGAAAGGAATGGAGAGTAGTGGAATCGAATGGAGAGGAATGGAATGGAATGGAGAGGAATGGATTGGAAAAGAATGAATCTTATGTAATAGAATGGAGAGGAATGGTTGCAAAGGAATCCAAAGGAATGGAGGGGATTGGAATGGAATGGAATGGATTGGAATGGAGAGGAATAAAATGGAGGGGAATTGAATAAAGAGGAATGGAATGGAATGGAATGGAATTGAATCAAATAGACAGGAATGGAATGAAAAGGAATGGAATGGAGTGGAATGGAGAGGAATGGGATGGAAGGGAATGGAGAGAAATCGAAAGGAATAGAGAGGAATGAAATGGACAGGAGTGAAATTGAATGGAATGGAATGGAATGCAGATGAATGAAATGCAATGGAATGGAATGGATTGGAATGGAAGGGAATGGAAAGGAATGGAATGGAATATAATAGAGGGGAATTTAATGGAGTGGAATGGAATGGAATGGAGAGGGAAGGACTGGAGTGGAGAGTTATGCAATGGAATGGAATGGAATGGAGAGGAAAGAATTTAATGGAAAGGAAGAGAGAACAATGGAATAAAATGCAATGGAATGGAGAGGAATGGAAAGGAATGGAATGGAATGGAGTTTTGAGGATGGAATGGAATGGAATGGAGGGGAATGTAATGGAATTGAATGACATTCCATTGAATTGAGAGGTTTGGAATGGAATGGAATCGAATAGAATGTAATGCAATTGAATAGAGAGGAATGAATTAGAATGGAATGGGATGGTATGAAATGGAATGGTATTGAAAGGAGGGTAATGAAATGGATGGAATTAAATGGAAGGGTGAAGAATGGAGAGGAATGGAAAGGAGAGGAATGTAGTGGAACGGAATGGAAATGAATGGAAAGGCATGGAACGGAATGCAATAGATTGGAATGGAATGAAATGATATAGAGAGGAATGGAACAGATTGGAAGGTAATGGAATGGAATGGAACGGAATAAAGAAGAATGGAATAAAATGGACTGAAATGGAATAGAGAGTAATGGAAAAAAATGTTGAGTAGTGGAATGGAGATGAATGGATGGAATGGAATGGAGAGGAATGGATTGGAATGGGATAAATGTTATGGAATAGAATGGAGAGGAATGGAATGGAGTGGAATCCAAAGAAATGGAGACGATAGTAATGGAATGGATTGGAAAGGAATGGAATATAATGGAGAGAATTGTAATGGAATGGAATGAATTGGAGAGGAATTAATTTGAATGAAAATGAATAGAAAGGAGAGGATTGGAATAGAGAGGAATGGAATGGAATGGAAGGGATGGGAATTTTGAGGAATAGAATGGAACAGAATGAAGAGGAATGGAATGGAGGGGAAAGTAATGGAATCGAATGGTATTCAATGGAATGGAATGGAAAGGAATAAAAAGGTATGGAAGGAGTAGAATGGAATGGAATGGAATGGAATTCAATTGAATGGAATGGAGTGGAATGGAATGGATGGGAGAGGTATGGAATTGAATGAAACGTAATGGAGAGAAATGGTATGGAACGGAGAGGAAGGGAATTGAAAAAAATTGAGTGGTATTGCTGAAATGCATGAAATGGAATGTAGAGGAATGGAATTAAGGTTAATGGAAGGGAAAGAAATAGAATGGAAGAGAATAAAAGGAATGGAGAGGAATGGAGTGGAAGAGAAATTAGTGGAATGGAATGGAAGGGAAAGGTGTAGGATAGAGTGAAATGGAATGTGGTGGAATGCAATGCATGACATGAAATGGAAACGAATGCAGAGGATTGAAATGTAGTGGAATGGAGAGGAATGGAATGGAGAGGAATGGAATGGTGTGGAGAGGAATGTAATGGAATGAAGAGGAATGGAATGTAATGGAATACAGCGGAATGGAATGGAGAGAAATTGAATAAAAAGGAACTGAATGGAATGGAGAGGAATAGAAAGGAGAGGAATGGAGATAAATGGAATGGAAGGGACTGGACAGGAAGGGAATGGAATGGATAGGAATGGAGTGGAATGAAAAGGAGTGGAATGGTATGAAATGGAATGGAGAGTAAAGTAATGGAATGGAATGGATTGGAATGGAATGGAGTTGAATGGAATGGAATGGAGAGGCATGGAATGGAGAAGAATGGAGAGGAATGGTATGGAATGCACTGGAATGGAGAGGAATGGTATGGAATGCAGTGGAATGGAGAGGAATGGAATGGAATGAAGACGTAGGGAATATAATAGAGTGGAATGGAATGAATGAAATGGAATGGAAAAAGTGGAGTGGAATGAAATGGAATGGAATGTATTGAAATGAAGTGGAGTTCAATGTAGTGGTGTGGAATGGAATGGAGTGGAATCGAATGAAGTGGAATGGAATAGAAAGGATAGGAGTGCAATGGAGTGGAGCGGTATGCAAGTAAATGGAATGGATTGGAGAAGAATGGTATTTAATGGAAAGGAAGAGAGAACAGTGGAAAGGAATGGAATGGAGTGAAGATGAATGAAATGGAATGGAATGGAATGGAGTTTGTAATGGAATTGTATGGAATGTAATGGAGAGGAATGGAATGGAATTAAATAAATTTCAATAGAATTGAAAGGTTAGGAATGCAATGGAATCGAATGGAATGTAATACAATT
>NW_007255400.1:0-1100 GCF_000164805.1 Carlito syrichta | reverse complement strand
ATGAATTATAATGGAATGATATGGAATGGTATTGAAAGGAGGGAAATGAAATGGAATGGAATTGAAAGGAATGGAGAAGAAGGGAGAGGAATGGAATGGAGAGGAATGGAGAGGAATGGAATGGAAATGAATGGAGAGGCATGGAACGGAATACAATAGATTGGAATGGAATGAAATGATATACAGAGGAATGGAATAGATTGGCATGTAAAAGAATGGAATGGAATGGAATGGAGAAGAATGGAATAAAAAGGTATGAAATGGAATAGAAAGTAATGGGAAAAAATGATGAGTAGTGGAATGGAATGGAGTTGAATGGAATGGAATGGAATGGAGAAGAATGGATTGGAATGGGATAAATGTTATGAATAGAATGGAGAGGAATGGAATGAAATGGAATCCAAAGGAATGGAGACGATTGCAATGGAATGGATTGGAAAGGAATGGAAAGGAATGGAATATAATTGAGAGGATTGTAATAGAATGGAATGAATTGGAGAGGAATGAATTTGAATGGAATGGAATGGAAAGGAAAGAAATGGAATAGAGAGGAATACAATGGAATGGAATGGAAGGGAATGGGAATTTTGAGTTATAGGATGGTATAGAATGGAGAAGAAAGGAATGGAGGGGAAAGGAATGGAATTGAATGGTATTCAATGGAATGGAATGGAAAGGAATACATAGGTATGGAAGGGAGAAGAATGGAATGGAATGGAATGGAATGGAACCTGAATTGAATGAAATGGAATGGAGTGGAATGGAATGGAGAGGCATGGAGAATAATGGAATGGAAATGAATGGAGAGTCATGAAATGGAATGGAATGGATGGGAATACAATGAAATGATATGGATACGAATGGGATAGAATGTAATGTAATGGAATGATATGGAATGGAATGGAAATGAACAGAATAAAATGGAATGAAATGGAATTGAGAGTAATGGAAAGGCATGGACAGTAATGGAAAGCAATGGAGAGTAGTGGAATCGAATGGAGAGGAATGGAATGGAATTGAGAGAAATGGATTGGAATGGAATGAATCTTATGGAATTGAATGGAGAGGAATGGTTGGAAAGGAATCCAAAGGAATGGAGA
>NW_007255399.1:1895-2616 GCF_000164805.1 Carlito syrichta | reverse complement strand
ATAGAATGGAATAGAGAGGAATGGAATGGAGAGGAAAAGAATGGAATGGAATGGAATGGAGAGGAATGGAAAGGAATAGAGAGAATAGATGATGGAATGAAGAGGAATGGAATGGAGAAGAGAGAATGGAATGGAGAGGAATGAAATAGAATGGGGAGGAAAGGAAAGCAATGGAATGGAATGGAGAGAAATGGAATGGAATGGAATTGAGAGGAATGGAATGGAGAGGAATGGAATGGAATTGAGAGGAAAGGAATGGAATGGAATGGAGAGTAATGGAATGCAATGGAGAGGAATGGAATGGAATGGAGAGGAATGCTATGGAATGGAATGGAGAGAAATAGAATGGAATGGATTGGACAGGAATAGAATGGAATGCAGTGGAATGAAATGGATAGGAATGGAATGGAATGGAGAGGAATGGAAGGGATTGAAATGGAATGGGGAGAAATGGAATGGAATGAAATGGAGAGTATTAAATGGAATGGTTAAGAATGGAATGGAACGGAGAGGAATGGAATGGAGAGGAATGGAATGGGATGGAGAGGAATGGAATGGAAAGGAATGGGGAGGAATGGAATGGAGGGGAATTTAGAGGAATGGAATGGAATGGAATGGAGAGGAATGAAATGGAAGGGAAGGGAGAGGAATGGAATGCAATGGAAAGGAATGGAGAAGAATGGAAAGGAGAAGAAGGGAGAGGAATGGAAAGAAATGGAAT
>NW_007255399.1:0-621 GCF_000164805.1 Carlito syrichta | reverse complement strand
GAAAAGAATAGAATTGAATGGAGACGAATGGAATGGAGAAGAAAGGAATGGAAAGGAATACAGAGGAATGGAATGGAATGGAATGCCATGGAATGGAATGGGATGGAATGGAATGGAGAGGAACGGAATGGAATGGAACACACAGGAATGGAACGGAGTGGAGAGGAATGGAATGGAAAGGAATGGAAAGGAAAGGAAAGAAATGGAATGGAAGGGAGAGGAATGGAATGAATGGAAGGGAGAGGAATGGAATGGAGGGTAATGAAATGGAATGGAGGGGAATGGAATGCAATAGAATAGAAAGGAATGGAATAGAATGGAGACAAATGGAAAGGAATGGAATGGAGAGGAATGAAATGGAATGGAGGGAAATGGAATGCAATGGAATGGAGAGGAATGAAATAGAATGGAGACAAATGGAAAGGAATGGAATGGAGAGGAATGGAATAGAATAGACAGGAATGGAGAAGAAAGAAATGGAATGGAGAGTAATGGAATGGAAAGGAATGGAATGGAAAGGAATGGAATGGAGAGTAATGGAATGGAAGGGAATGAAATGCAAAGGAATGGAGTGGAATGGAATGGAATGGAGAGGAATGGAATGGAGAGGAATGGAATGGA
>NW_007255398.1:2318-2888 GCF_000164805.1 Carlito syrichta | reverse complement strand
CACGGCGGGGGCTCGGCGCTGCTGCGCGGCTGAACCTGAACCACCGGCAGGCGACAGAGCATGGGAAATTCGGAGAGGAGACGAGTGGTCCCGCCCCGCTTTGAGGCTCCGCCCCCAGCCCGCTGCTGGTCACACCCCTACACGCAAGCCCCGCCCCGCCCCATCCCCGGTTGTATCCCGAGCTTCAGCCGCGCCCCAGCGGCTCTGCAGGCCGCGCTCCACGGCAGCCTCGCCCACGGACTAGCCCGCCCCTTTCGAGACTCCACCCCTGGCTCAGGGTGGGAGCCGCCCAGGGGGCACGGGCGCAGCCCTGCCAGGTCCCAGCACTTCTCCCGCGGGCCCTGGGTTGGGGTGTTTGGGGGCTGTGGTGCTGGCTCTGGTACCTGCGACTGGAAATGCCACCCCCAGGCCTCAGGGCTCCCTGGGGGACAGGGTCCACCCGCCGTCGGCCACACCTCCGTAGCTCCTGTCCCCACTGTCCCAGTGCCTGCGAAGAGGAGGGCCTCTGCCGGCAGCCAGGTCGGATGCCCTGGAATTCAGCCCCGCCTCCCTCCCGGCCAGGATCGCTCT
>NW_007255398.1:0-1907 GCF_000164805.1 Carlito syrichta | reverse complement strand
CACCCCTCGCTCCGGGGGGGCGCCGCGAGGGGGCACGGGCGCAGCACTGCCGGGTCCCAGCACTTGTCCCTTGGGCCCTGGGTTGGGGTGTTTGGGGGCTGTGCTGCTGGCCCTGGTACCTGCGCCTGGCCGGGAGGCTCAGCACCTGCAGCAGGAGTTGTCCACAGGCGGGAAGATGGGCGGGCTGACGGTGGTCGTGGTGACGTCGCCCAGGATGCTGAGCGCGTCCTTCAGCGCCTGGGTCGTGTCAGCGTCTCCTCCACCCTTGGGCCTGCTCCGCCGACTCCTCCATCGGTGTGTTCTGGTCCCCACACGAGTACAGGTGGACCCAAGCTCCGAGGAGATGTATTCCTTGGTCTGCAGGTGGATGAAGGGGGAGAGGGTTGGAACCTGAGGCCTGCCAGCGTTGTGCGCGGACTTGGGACCCTGGACTCGGCGTTACAGATAAGTCCTAGAGTTTTCCTCTCCTCACCGCCTTTTTCTCAGTGGGGTCACTGAGGTTCAGAGAGGAAAAGTTGCCTGTCCAAGGTCACAGATCTGCAAGGAGATTCAGGACCTATCATGCCACCAGGACACCTGTCTACACAGCTTTTTCAATCTCGGTGTCCTACCTGGAAAAATGGGGTAGTTATATCCTTTCTAACGGCTTACATGCTGGGGTGAACCGAATTCAGGTGACAGTTTAAATTATCTCAAGGTGGGATGCGGTGGCTCACATGAGCCTATAATTGGGAGGCCAAGGCAGGAGAATTGCCTGAACCCAGGAGTTCAGCCTGATCAACCTAGAAAGACTTCATGACCTCGTATCTACAAAAGAATTAAAAATTAACTGACATGGCGCCATGAGCCTGTAGTTCCAGGTACTTGGGTGGCTGAGGCGGAAGAAACACTTGAACCCTGTTGGTTGAGGCTGTGGAGAGCAGAAAACCATTGTTTGTTGCACAATGCTTTGTACTATTAATTTGAATTCATTTTAATATTTTATTTTAAAGATGTGTGGTACAATCCAAGTATAGGTACACAAGCAAACCTTACACAGGTAAAGTTTGGGCTTCTGTTTGGTCCTCACTTTGCCTGGTTTGGGATCAGATCATTAAATTTAATTGGTTATGTAGTTATTTTTGTATTTAATTTATAAATTTGTCTTGCCTTTGTCTTTTTTTGTCAGGGTAATAAATGCTAATTTAAACTTTGTAGGTATCAAAATAACACTGAAACTGATTTAAGTTGACTTTAGGAGCATAAGAAAGTATTTTTTCCTTTGAAAGTTGTCAGTTTTGTACTTGGTTTCAAGAAACCGTGGTCTATGATATTGAACGCTGTTGTGTCATAATCATGATGGCTAACCTTCAATCAGATGTCCACTATTTGTTTGCTATGAGTTGTTTAAAATTAGATGAGTCTTGTTCTTTTATGTCATTAAAAAATTAAGTTTGGGGCTGGGTGTGGTGGCTCACTGCTGTAATCCCAACACTCTGGAAGGCCAAGACAGGAGAATGGCTTGGGCCCAGAAGCTTGAGGCCATCCTGGGCAATGTAGAAAGACCTTGTCTCTACTACTACTACTAATAATGGTAATTTCTCTGAAATGTGACCATCTGAAATACAGTCATGAAATAAGTAATCCACTAGTCTGTTTGTGGATAATTGGATTTTTCAGAGCACTGTGGTCTGACCTGATTTTCAGTTTTCCTGATTTTGCCTTTCGTTTCTATTTTAATATTGTTATTTTGATCATTCATTTTTCATTTACTCATCCATTGAGCAAATATTTTCAAAATTCTTCCATGTGCAAGGACTATTCTAGTTGCTGGAAATGTTTGGGTACAGTTCACACCTTTACTTGGGAGTCTATAGTGTTTCTTTGTTGTTACTTTTTCATTATTTACATGAAAAATTTCATGGGTG
>NW_007255397.1:6104-6506 GCF_000164805.1 Carlito syrichta | reverse complement strand
TCGGACACCTGCTTCTTGAACACATGACGTTTAATGTTAGCTAAGGGAAAGCTTTTATACCATTTGTAAAGGGGCAAGACAAAGAAAATTCGTTCACATACATATCCTCTAAAAGTTACCACCATCTAGCAGTCTTAGCAACAAACAAGCCAAGAACCCTATAAGCATTCAGACAATGAGTCTTATTTATAAAGTCAAAAATGATAGTTTTAGTCCAAAGTCCCGAATTAGAGTCCTTGAAATGTCTCAAGAAAGTTTCCAAGTATACATTTCTTCACGTAGCAGTAGTTTTCCTTCTGGAATTTCTATGACCTTCAGAGCTTTGTAATCACCTCTCTTGTCCAGGTGTCTTTGTTACTTTTCTCTTATCCTGCAGTGTTTATTTCTAAAGAGAACTCAAAA
>NW_007255397.1:2164-4413 GCF_000164805.1 Carlito syrichta | reverse complement strand
TATTAAACTATTCTCTCCACTTGTATTTGAATCCTCATTCCTCTAATCTCCTATACAACTTTAAAATATCTTCTCTTCTGCACAGTCTCCTTCTAATTTCCTAATTTAAAATACTCTCCATCTTGCCACACTCTTTTTATAGCCATGCTTCCTACAAGCATCACAAATGTCTACTTCCTCAGTTTTTCAACCCATTGACTCCTTAACCCAACATGTTCTATATTCTGTCTACATTATTCTACCAGTGCTATCTCTACAAGTGTTCATCTATTCTCTTTCTCACTGTTGGTCCTGTTGAGCCATCTTTCATTCTTCAGGCTTTCTACATTCTTGGATTTATGGCATTTTCTTTCCAATTTCTATTTCCACTCCCTCTGTTTCAGTCTCCTGTGAAGGTTTTTCTACGCACATTTACCTTTGAGTGATAGTATTCTGCCCTTAGTCTTTACTGGATTCTCTATTCTACATTGGTAATTTTAAGGGTAAAAAATATTTAACTCTACCCTGTCATGAAACTTAAATGTATCAACTCATCTAGGAAGCTCCAGGAAGTATTTTGTAAACATTTTCAATTTAGTATGCAAGTTTGTTATCTTTCATCTGAGCCTCAAAACTGATCCTTCTTAATAATAATAATGTCAATAGCTAAAATTTCTTGAGGATTATCCTAATTGCTTTATCATTATCATCTTCATTTTTAGGTGACAGAGAGGGAAAAAATAAGTAGTTTTCCCAAGATGACAGGGTTACTAAGTGAGTGTATCTCCTCTCTTCATTCTCTTTTCCACATAGATGACAGAGTTATGTAACTAGAAGTTAAAATATAATCTCATTAAACATTTTCAATGACTTCATAAGGTCCAGGACAGAGTATTAGATATTCTACATGGATTTCAAGATTCTTCGTCTTATCTTCAGCTCATGGTTCAATGACTTTTTCTTTTCTTTTTTTTTTGAGTTGGAGTCTCACTCTGTCAGGCAGACTGGAGTACAGTGGCTGCTTCTGGCCACCGCAGCCTCGACCTGCTGGGCTCCGGCGATCCTTCCACCTCAGCCTTCCGAGTAGCCAGAACTAGAGGCATGCACTATCATGCCCAGCTGATTATTTGATTTATTGTAGAGATGAGGTCTCACTGCCCAGGCAGGTCTCGAACCCACAGGCTCAGGCAATCCACTCACTTCAGCCTCCCAAAGGCACAGGATTACAGGCTGAGCCACCGAGCCTGGCTGACTTTTGCTTTTCTTACTTTGTTCATGTCATTGCACTGAAATAGGGATTTCTGGGAAGGGCTTTAAAAATAAAAAGAAGAACATCTAGAGTAGATAATTGACAAGTTGGCTGCAGAGAAATTGGACATTTTATATAGCAAAAGAGATTTCAATATACATTTTTAAATGAACACAAGTGATGAGACAAAATATTTGCAAAAAGTCAAATTTATGGGAGTGATGGAAATGCTCATTTTCTTGAATTTGGTAATTGTTTCAGGGGTATACATATATGTTAAACCTTGTTAAATGGTACCGTTTACACAGGAGAAGCATACTGTATGTCATGTCTACCTCAATAAAGTTGATATACAACATAGGTCAGAAAACGAGTTTCTTCTTATTTAAAATCAGAGGAAAAGTCAGCCCAATATGAAAGTGCAGAATGTTTGATTAGGCAATTTATAGTAAAAAAAAATTGTAAATAAACCTATGAAAAGATGCTAAATTATAATCTAAGAAATGCAAAATGATGCTCTTTTTTTTCTATTACACTGACTAGGGTTAAAAACCTGATGATATCAAATGAAGAAAACTTATATTTCATTGGAAGACCATTATTAAGAGAAACCACTTGCCAGAAAAATCATTATCTCCTCAAATTTAAAATCTAAATATATCGATGTGTTCATCAATATGTGTATTAGATGTCCTGAAGGCAGAATATTCTGAGAAATTACTCCAAATCATTTAGAAATGCTGGATAACCTATGACAAATGCCCTTTAAAATGAATGACTGAACTAAGAAGAATGATACAGTTGTTCAGTAAACAAAAATGAAGAGGGAGGAGAACACCAATATGGTGAGCTATGTCTATTCAGGAGGTAATTATAGGAGACCATCAGGGCTTGAGGTTTCTGCATAAACTGGAGCTGTTTAAGATATGAATGTAAATGAGAAAATGGACTACAAAAATTCTGTGAACCAGAAAAAAGAGAAGTTCGAATTTTGCAGTCTTAGCCTGAGTTTTCAAAGAAA
>NW_007255397.1:0-2118 GCF_000164805.1 Carlito syrichta | reverse complement strand
ATTCAAATGTTTGCTATTTGAGTAATCCAGAAAAATCCCAATCTGAACATTTTCCTTCAAGTTACCTCTGTTTTATAGTACTTTGGGGCGTCTGGCTGTAGTAATGAAAAATCTCTCTGAAACAGCTGCACAGAAACCTTTCTCATATAAATACATGAACATGGTTTTATAATCTAACATGACTAAGATGCAAATGACCGTAAATGATAGTCAGAAAAAAGTAAATGGGCAGGATCAAACCCTGAAAGGCACCAGACATAAGGACTGCTGAATACAAGGACAAAAGTATTTTTTAATATGTTTAAAGACAGAAAATAATTTAATATGAGCACAAAAGATATAGTTGTTTTTAATAGAAATGCTTGATAAAGAGCCAGATATTGTTTCTAGATAAAACAATGCAGATGTTGTAATGGATTCCCAAGAATGTTAAACAACAGATTAGACCAAACTAAAGAAATTTGAAAATGTAAGTACAGATTTAAGAACAAGTACACAAAATATTATACAGTGAGAAAAAGGAATAGATGCTATGAGAAGTTAGGCAATATGTAAGTTAGAATATCTAACCTTCTTTACTGGTGTTTTAGAGACAATTTTAAAAATAAAGAAGACAATATTTGAAGAAGTAATCGCAGATAATTTTCTGGTACTAATGAAAGACACATTCAGTGAATTACTCATATTCAGTAAATTCAACAAAATACAAGCAGGAAAAAAAAGAAAACTTAATGCTGTAATACATTGTCGTAAAACTTTGAACCTCAAAGCAAAAAAGAAGACTTTAAAGAAATCAAAGAAATGAGACAACTAGAAAGAGCCCAGACTCCTAAATAACAATGATAGAAGCCTGAAGACTAGAGTAATCTCTTCAATCTTGAGAGAAAAAATAATCACTAACCCTGAATTGTATACCCAGCTAAGCTATAACTTAAAAAGAGGTTGTCGGGTGTGGTGGCTCACGTCTATAATTCCAACACTTTCGGCGGCCAAGGCAAGAATATTACTTGTGTTCACAGGTTCAAGACCAGCCAGGAAACTTGATGAGAACTCATCTCTACAATAAATCAAAAAATTAGTAGGGTGTGGTGGTACGTGCCTGTAGTTCTAGCTATCAGGAAGACTGAGGCAGAAGGATTACCTGAACCCAACAGGTTGAGGCTGCATTGGCCATCAGTGTGTGACTGCACTCCAGTCTGGGTGACAGAGTGAGAATCCAACTCAAAATAAATAATTAAATAAAATAAATTAATTAATAAAATAAAAGGATGTTAGAATTTTCATCCCAATTTTAGACTTTGTTAAGGGAAATAAATATGCTAAAATGTAGACGGTAAGAACCAAATCTGGGTAATTGAAATATCCATCACCTCTCTGGTTCATCTTTTAAATTATATGTTGTGATGCACCTACTGGGTCTTGATATACTCCACCTGGTATCCTTTCTCATCACACTTACCTCTTGTTGGGACCCAGCCATGGAGGCCCACTGAGCATTAGGGATCAGAAAGGGCCATTGACCCCGAGACCACTAGGATATGTTTGGGAGCTTTTTGACCCCATTTCCTCCCCCTTTCTACTCAGCACTAATCAGATTAAGCTCCTGTGAGCTCAAAACATAAAAACTCTGAGACTGGGACGAACAAAAGCTAACTTTAGAAGCTTATTTCTCCCATTCTTCTGCAAACTGCAGTTTTGGCTTTCACACAACTTATAATTCAAACTCGTGTCACATCTAAGAGCCTTAGTATTGGTCACAGACTTCTGGGTCATGATCTTAGGATTTATTGAAGGTGTAAATTGTAGAATGTAGTTTTAGAAGATAAACATTTTGTTGAAAGAATGCGGCCGGGTTACTTGCAGGTAGCCCACTGTGAACTTTGGACTGGGCCACATTCCAAACATTCTGGGATGGGCCACTTTTGTTTGTAAAGTAAATACTTAAGCTTCTATAGAATTGATTAACTTGGTAATAATCAATCAGCTTAGGACGAAAAAGGTTTATAGAATATGTCAGTCACAGATTAGGTTATTCTTTGTTATGGAATTTTAAGATTATCATATGAAAATGGTTTAAAGGCAATCATTGATTAAGTTTTCATGGATTAAGGTTTCTGG
>NW_007255396.1:0-3218 GCF_000164805.1 Carlito syrichta | reverse complement strand
TAGGTAGGTAGCTAGCTAGCTAAGTCAGCTATTAAGGTAAGCTGGTAGCTAGTTAACTCATCTAGTTAAGTCAGCTCGCTGGCCAGCAGGATAGCTAGGTAGTTATGTTGTTAAGTCCGCTGGCAAGCCAGTAGGTTAGCTATGTAGGTAGCTACTTAAGCCAGTTGGCTACCAATCAGGTGTCTAGCAGCTACTTAAGTCAGCTGGCTATTCCGCTGTCTGTCAAGGTAGCTAGCTAGTTAAGGCTCCTGGCTAGCCAGCTGGCTACTTAGTTAAGTCAGCTAGTTTATTCAGTTGTCCAGTCGGATATCTAGCTACATGGCTAGACAATTAGGTCAGCTGGCTAGACAGCTGGCTAGCTAGTTAATTCAGCTTCTTAAGTCAGCTTGCTAACCAGCTTGCCAGCTAGGAAGCTAGCTACTTCCATCAACTGTATAACCATCTGACTAGAGAGTTAAGTCACCTACATAAGTCAGCTGACTAACCTGCTGGCTAACTATTTAGCTTGCTATTTAAGTCAGCTGGCTAGACAGCTGGCTCGCTAGATGAGTCACCTAGTTAATTCAGCTGGATAGCCAGCTGGATAGCTATGTAGCAAGCTATTTAATTCAACTGGTTAGGAAGCAGGCCAGCTATTTAAGAAAGCTAGTTAAGTCAGCTGGCTATTCAGGTGTCTAGAGAGGTAGAGAGCTAGGTTAGTCAGCTGTCTAGCCAGTTGGATAACTAGTTACATCAGCTAGTTTAGGCACCTGGCAGGTCAACTGCCTAGGTCGTTTATTAAGTAGTTAATTCATCCTTCTTACCAGCTTCTTAACTAGTTTAGTCACCTTGTTAAACCAGTTGGCTAGCCTGCTCTCTTGCTAGTCAAAAAGCTAGTCAATGCAGATGGCTAGACAGCTGGCTAGTTAGATATTTCAGCTAGTTATGTCAGCTGGCTAGCTAGGTTGCTAGTTAGTTAAGTCAACTATTTATATCAGATGGCTAGCTAGTTAAGTCAGCTAGTTAAGTCAACTAGCTAGATAGATAGCTAACTAGGTAGCTAGCTAGTTATTTCTGATGGTTAAGTCATCTGACTATTTAGGAAACTAGCTAGTTAAATCAGCTAATTGAGTGAGATGGTAAGCTAGTTAGTCAGCTTGTTACATCAGCTGGCTAACCAGCTGCCTAGCTGGGTAGCTAGGTAGTTAAGTCAGCTGGCTAGCCAGCTGGTTAGCTAGGTAGCTAGTTTGTTAAGCCAGCTGGCAAGCCAGCGGGATACATAGGTAACTAACTATTTAAGTTAGCTGGCTAGCCACCTGGATAGCTAAGGATGTCAGCTAGTTAAGTAAGCTGACTAGCCAGCTGGCTAACTAGTTAAATCAGGTAGTTGAGTCAGCTGCCTAGCCAGCTGGCTAGCTAGTTAAGTCAGCTAGTTAATTCAAGTGCTAGCCAATTGGCTAGCTAAGTAGCTACATAGTTAACTCAGCTGTCTAGCCAGCTAGCTAGCCGATTAAGTCAGCTAGTTAAGTCAGCTGGCTAAGCACCTTGTGAGGTAGGTAGCTAGCAAATTAAGTCAGCTGGCTAGCCTGCAGGAAAGCTAGTAAAATCAGCATGTAAATTGACCTGGCTAACTGCCTGACTATCAAGGTGGCTAGCTAGTTAAGCCAGCTGTCTAGATGGGAGGCTATCTACTTAAGACAGTTAGTTAAATTAGCTGGTTAGCCAGCTGGCTAGCTAGGCCTCTGGCAAGTTAAGGTGGCTGGTTAGCAGACTGGTCAGGTAGGTGGCCAGCTAGTTCAGCTGGCTGGCTAGCCAGCTGATGTGAAGGGTGGCTGGCTAGTTAAGACAGCTGACTATCCGACTGTCCAGCCAGCTGCCTGGCTATTTAAGGCAGTTGGCTAACCTGCTGGCCATCCCACTAGCTAGATTGCGGGCTGCCTATCCAGCTACCATGACAGGTAGCTAGCTAGGTAAGCCATTTGGCTAGCCATCTAAACAACCTGGTAGCTAACTAGTTTTTTGCTGGCTAGCCAGCTAGCCAGCCAGCTAGCTAGTCAGCTAGTAAAGTCAGCTAGCTAGCTAGTTATCTATTTAAGTCATCTAGCATGTCAGCTAACTATTCAGCTAGCTAGTTAAGCAGCTTGCTAGTCAGGTTGCTACTCAGCTAGCCAGTTCAGTAAGCTAGCTAGTCAGCTAGATTGTCAGCAAGATAGTTAAGTCAAGTAGTCAGCTAACTAGCCAGATAGCTAGCTAGTTAAGTCAGCTAACTAGACAGCTAGATAGCTTGTTTGCTGGCTGGTTATGTCAGCTAGATAGCCAGCTAGCTAGTCAGCTAGCTAGTTATGTCAGGTAGCAAATCAGGTAATTACTTAGCTAACTAATCGGCTAGCCACTCAACCAGCTGATCAGTTAAATAGTGAGCTCGCTCTCTTTCCATCAGGTCAGCTAACTAGTCGGCTCACTCGCCTGCCAACCGGTCAGCAAATTAGTCAGCTCGCTCCCTGCCAACAGGTCAATTACTTGTCAGCTCACTCACAGGTCAACATGTCAGCTAACTAGTCGGCTTGCTCACCAGTCAACTTGTTAAGTAAGTTCACTGGTCAGCGAGCTCGTTGGCTGATTAGTTAAGGTAGCTCTCCCATTGGCTCACTTGACGACTAACTAGTTAAGTGGGCTCACGGTCGGCTGAATCACTGGCCGACTGGTTAAGTCTTCTGAACAGTTGGCTCACTAGCCAGCCAACTAAAGTCAGCTGAGAAGTCAGCTCACTCTCCAGCCGAAGAGTTAAGTCAGCAAAACAGTCAGCTTACTTGCTAGCTGACTAGTTAAGTCAGCTGACCAGTCGGCTCACTCATTGCCCAACTAGCTAATTCAGTTGACCAGCTGGCTAACTCATTGGCCTGCTAGTTAAGTAACCTAAGTGGTCAGCTGAGTAGAGGGCCAACTATTTATTTCACCTAACCAATCAAAAACTAGTCGGCCAACTTGGGAGCTGAGAAGTTAGCTCTGCTAACTAGGTGGCCAAATAGTTAGGACAGCCAACTAGTCAGCCAAATAGTCGGCCAACCAGTTAAGTCAGGAAACCAGCCAGCCATCTAGTTAATCGTGCTAACTAGTGAGCCAACTCGTCAGTCAACTCATTGACCAAGGTAGCTAGTTGGCCGACTAGTGGACCACCTTGTTAAGTCAGGTAATAAGTTGGATGAGTAGTCAGCCAATGTGTTAAACCAACTAACTAG
>NW_007255395.1:37255-38018 GCF_000164805.1 Carlito syrichta | reverse complement strand
GCAGCCAACAAACACATGAATAAATGCTCAACCTCACTAATCATCAGGGAGATGCAAATCAAAACCACACTGAGATACCACCTAACTCCAGTCAGAATGGCAATTATCAACAACTCAAAAAATAACAGCTGCTGGAGAGGGTGTGGTGAAAAGGGAACACTTCTACACTGTTGGTGGGAGTGTAAACTAGTGCAACCTCTGTGGAAAGCAGTGTGGCGATTCCTAAAAGCTCTAAAAATTGACCTTCCATATGACCCTGCAATCCCCCTACTGGGAATATACCCTGAAGAACACAAATCACTCTATAAAAAAGATACCTGCACACGTATGTTTATCGCAGCATTGTTCACAATAGCAAGAACCTGGAAACAACCATGCTGCCCATCAAAAGAGGACTGGATTAAAAAAATGTGGTACATATACACGATGGAATACTACGCAGCCATAAAAAAGAACAAAATCATGAATTTCGCTGCAACCTGGATGGAACTAGAGTCTATAATACTGAGTGACCTCTTACAAAAACAAAAATCCGAATATCACATGTTCTCACTCATATAATGGACCTTGAACATCCAATGCAATACTATGAGAAAATGACGGATGGTACTGGGAAACTATGGGGGGGAGGGGTGATGGGATTAACAGTAGCAAATATCTGTCGGGGGGATGGGAAAACACTTCTTATCTACCGGGTGCCTGATGAAACATCATTGTACGCTACCCCTTAACTGTACCCCACAAACCATAATAAAAAATACTG
>NW_007255395.1:24479-36943 GCF_000164805.1 Carlito syrichta | reverse complement strand
ACACACACACACACACACACACACACACACACACACACACACACACAATTTAAATACACATGCAGAAGGACAGATTCGGGAGCAGTAAGGGACAGAGGCTTCATGGTCACCACTGCTTCAGTGTATGAAAGTCTTTGATGTAATCAGACTCTAACATGTCTCAGGAAATGGGGCTTTCCCTTGCCCTTTCTGTCAGGGTGCCAGGCTGTGGTTAGAAATTTGACATGTCAATGGGCTTTAATTGGTTGCTGTAAGACTTCCCTTCCTGGCAATGTGATTGTGGAATTAATAGCACCCATAGCTAATTTTTGAATCCTAGCGCCTGCTGGGCCTCTGTGTGATTCTGATACTCGTCTCTAGCATACATCTTTCCATCTCTGTTGAATGTAAGCCTTTAATATCCCTATCCAAAACTCTGCAAAATCTCTACATCTGATTTTGCATTTGATTACTGCACTCACAGGCTTAGAAAAGGCTGTGTCTGCCAGATGTCTACCTAAGTGAAATCAGAGAATGTTGAATTGGAAGGGATTGGCCAGTCTTTTTTCTTATCTATTGAAGAAACTGAGGCCCAGAGAAAGGAATTGAATTCCCCAGAATCACACAGATTAGAGTTGATCCTGATCTAGCCAAAAGAAATAGTTTTTTGGGTTTTGTTTTTGACCATTCAGAAATCTCTCTAATGTGCTTATGAGCCGTCTTGGCAGATCAAAAATCTGGTACAGTGGTACCTTCAGTGAATGTAGTTTAGATTTTGTTCAATGCAACTTCTGGATTACGATCTTTGGCGTCCATTAAACCAAAATGTTTTAGCTAAGGAGTTGGAAGTCTTGAAAATCTACAGTTTGTATATGATAACCTTCCATGGGATTTCAGAACTGCCATCCATGTGGGATTCATTTAAGCTATTTTTAAAAAGTTCTCCCAAGGGTAGAGAAATGAAAGATTCATTTCAGAAACTGATTTTGGGCTTTAAATTATTTTGTCAGAAAAATTCAGCCTCAAATTTCACCACAATCATATATACAGTAGTAAAAGTTTACTTCTTTTGTGGCTGCTGGATTGGGAGTGTGTGTGTGTGTGCGTGTGTGATACTATATTTCAAAAGATGGAATTGATTGTGTGGAGCAGATCCAATGAAGCACTGTTCAACAAGATGTGTTCTCAGATTTAAGTGGAGAACTCTGAGGATTCTGAGAAACCCAATGTAAAGCATTGACTCTCCATAAAACCAGACTGTTACCCAAATCCAAAGTACTGGACTACGTATCAGGGAAATAGTACAGTGCATCCTTCTAGCAGTGATAGTAAGACCAGGATAAGCTGTAATGGAGGTGGGGATTGGAACCCCTCTGTTACTGTCCATGGTTCTGAAATTGGGGATTTCTCTCCTGGAAACTATAGGCTCCTATTCAAGCTCCCCTAGGAAAGAATCATTTTCCTTCAACTTTCTTTTCTATCTTGATTTTAAAATGTATTGTTTTTACATTGCTCTAGAACTGACAGAACAATGCCTTACGTTTCATCCCATGTACATGTGACGATCCTGTCATACAAGACGTTTTTTCCTTTGAGCCTGAAAAGTCTTCCATCTTCCTGCACTTCCCTCTCAAACAACCTGCCGGTATTACATAAATTTAGTGAATCCTTAAAGAAGCGTGATATAACCCCTAGATTTGGTCACTAACAATGCACCCGTTTCAGGCTATTATGTTTATGATCCTGCCATCTTGAGCATTACTATATAGTTCCTTGTATATCCTTAATTCAAAGTAATCATTAATCTTCTTGAGCCTGCATTTAAGTTACTTTGGTAGCCTTGATTAAGAACATTTTTTACTGGTCTGTGAAGATGGAGGGTCAGTATGGTTAACTATTTTTCTTTTGGAATTTCTCTTTTCTGTAGAAAATGTTTTTGTGTCTGAGAAGAAATCTAGAAATCAAAGTGAATGCTTTATATTGACAGAGTCGTATCTTTCTAGAAGTTTGTGTGTATATATATAATATACACACACACACATACACACATATATTCTTATTGAAACATCTATGGTGTGATTAGCTATTTGCAGGGCATGCATACCCCTACGTATATGTGTCAGTATTCTTTTGAAGTTCTACTACTATCACTACTGCTAGTATTAATGACAACAATAATAATTAGATTTGTCATTCTAGCTAACACTTCTATAGTAGCATGTGTCTGGAAATGTCTTTATTGCTTTATATATATAATTAATTCCTCACAGAAACCCTGTGAGTGAGATGCTTTTATAGTCCCCATTGGATAAATAAGACTGGGGTACAGAGAAGCTAAATAATTTGCCAAAGGTCATACACATATGATTAAGTTTCCCTTTAATGCTAGCCCCAGTAAGATATAGTGAAAGTATTTGAAATATGGGTATCCCCCTGACAGACTAACTTCTCAGGACTATTGTCAGAAATTCCAGGGTCTCTTTTCTTCAGTTTGGAGGGATATTACTGATAAGAACAAAATCTTCCAGTTTGTCAGTATTCTCCTACAAGTTGATGATTGAGGGTTAGACTATAAGGCATGATTAAGATTATGTGAAATGCTGGGTGAGCAGACATGTTTAGAAATGATACCCATAGTGGCAAGGATAAAAGAGTAGAGGAGATTAAGAATGTTTGTTTCCAGAAGCAACTCCACCTGCTGGAATTTTTAAGCCTGAATTTCTCTCCCAGTTTTATATGTTCCTGAATGATCTTTGTGTGGCTCAGCTGTTTACATTGTTTTTTCATTTTCTCTTTTCCTCCCTCCCTTCTTCCCCTCCCCCCACCACCATTTTTCCCTCCCTTGGTAGCCTTCACATGGTGACAAGACTTCTAATCCTGAAGTTCTGAAATGGATGAATGATTTGGCTAAAGGTCGTAAACAGCTCAAAGGTAAATACCAGCCAAAGGTCTCTTTTTTCAGAAAGGAAGCAGCTAAAGAAGTGATAATGTGCTCCAGAACATTTCTTATTCGTTTTCACCTGTGCCCTCTTGAACCTCCTTTCCCGCTTAGATTGGAGGCCCTGTGGGAAATAAAGGGTCCTGATTCACCTTCATTGTTTGACCCCATTTAATAAACTTCCTTAAAAAGAGATTAAGTTTTTCTTAAAAAGGTTCCCAAGTAGAATGCTTCACTTCAATGCCAGGAACACTTCAACATGTGGTGTTTAACCTCCCTGGGTTACTGTATTAATGCATGTTAGAAAGAGAAGAGACCTGAAAAATAATTTATTCCATGTAACCCATTGCACGGATAAGGACATTTATACTCAGAGATGGGAAAGGTAACATAGGCGGAGGTGGTAAACTAGAGGTGTAAAACATGGTTCTCCTGCCTCCTGGACTAGTATTCTTCCTTCTGTCTCTCTTTGGAGATGGTAGTGTGAGTATTAACTCTAAAATCCATTTAAAAAGGACTGTTATTATTTACCAATAAAATTTATCTCTTCCTTTCTCCACATTCTAATTTCAATACTTAGAGACATAGGAATTTTTCCAAATTTCTGAAAGGATGGTGATTAAAAAGAACTAGAAGGGAATATTAATTCAGTGGAATTAAATTGTAATGATGTAGCAGGTTTATAAGATATGCAGTGTTTAAACTCTGAGCTGAGTCTAACTAAAAAACAAACATCAAACAAAGAAAATGAGCTATGTAATTGATAAATCAATATAAATGACCTCATTCAAACGAACAGTTCCCCTTGTATATTCTGAAATGCAATTCCCTGATAAGTCCCAGGTGAATTTTTTTTATTTTTAATGATCTAGGATTATATAAAGCCATATTGCAATAATGGTGATTCCTGGGTTTTAAAAGCTGGCATTAGATAAAACTGTAACTGTCAAGTTGGGCTGGCACTCCCATCTCCCCTTTCCCATCGCCCCCCCACCCCATATTTCCTAGGTGTTTGCATGTGTGATGTCCCCCAGAAGCTTGCATTTCCACAGAGGCTCTTGATGATCACACAACTTTCAAAACCTAAGTCATTGAGTATTTGGGTATAGAATTTCAGGTGCTATAACAGGTAACATGTGTAAACTTTGGTGCCACATACCACTGTTCTTCTAAACTCCTTTTCTTCTGAAATCTAAATCACTGAGTTACCCATATATCCTCTACCTCCATGTGATCTCAGCCTCTAGAGCTCTGTTTTCACACTTGATTGGAAATTTATACTATTGGCCCCGGTTATTAAGGCTGCCCTTGCCCTGTGGAAAGCTATCATTAATACCATTCATTTCTACCAAATTGGCATCAGGGGAAGAAATTCCTGAAAGGCTCTCTGTTCTTATTAGGACCAGCAGGTCCTCTTTGCTCATATTAACACATGGCATTTCTTTCAGAGCTAAAACTGAAAATGTCTGAAGAACAAGGTAGTGCTCCCAAAGGCCCACCTAGAAACCTGTCCTGTGAGCAACCCACGATTCCCACAGAGAATGGGAAGTCAGAAGCTGCAGGCCCTGAGCCAAGCTCCTCTGGAGAGGAGGCTCCAGATGTTGCTGTGACATGCCTGAAGGAGAAGAAAGAGCAGCTCCCTGCCCAGGAGGATTCTAAGGTACCTCACTGTATCTTGTGATGTGGAGGGCCCCATCACTTCACACAGTGCCAGTGAAATCATGGTTTTGACCAATCTATCAGAGCATTCGACAACTATATGAACATCTTTAGGAGACTGGCTCCATAATTTCGGATGAATTCCTGGTGGATTATGAACCATGACTTAAGGGTTTTGCCACATAATTCCAGAATGTGCCACATATATGTTTCTGAGGAGTGAAATAGGAGGTTTTTACCCAACATGTTGCTGCCCCTGCTAAAGATGCTAGACTTTTATGATAGCTAGTGGATAACTTCTTTGTGTATACACATTGTCAGACACATCTGTGGTTTTCCATCCTTAAATGCTTCTGAGGCTCTTTCCAGTATTTTACAGTTACTGTAGCTGTATCTATAAAAGTATCTGGTCAATATCTAAATTCTATTTCTATTTCTACTCAACTAACCATGATAGTGAGGGGAGAGTTGGGACTGGTATATTAGTCTTAAAATAGAATGCAGGGCTTGAACCAGCCACTTTCTGTCCATGGGCATTGGCAAGTGTCCATCAGGCATCTCTGAAATTCAACTTCCTCATCTGGAAAATACAGATAACACCTACTTATATAATGTGACAATAAGGGAAATGCCTGGTGGACAATCATTCGTTTGCAAAAAGATCTTAATTCTTGCTATGTTCCATAAAGTAGGACAGACGCTAGATATAAAAAAAATAAACAAGATAAAGAAGTCATGGGGGTGAGGGAGTGGTCACTGCCCTCATGGAGCTCATGTTCTCCTGGGAGTTGGGATATAAGAGATAAACAACTAAATAAAATCATTAAAGATTCTGATAAGCATAGGCAGGAAATCCAACAGATGGTATGATAGAAAATAAGGGGCATCGTTTTTACTTTAAGGTGATTAGGGAGGCCAAGAAGGTAACACTTTAAGAAAAATCTTCAGGCCAAGAAAGCAGCAAAGAGCATTCTAGACAGATGGAATTGCAGGTGTGAAGGCCCTGAAGGAAGAAAGAACTTGTTGTACACTTTGAGTTCTTAGGTCTGAGGGCTGGAGCACAGGATGGCATAAGCTAGAAAGACGGATTGAGACCCATCATGCAGGACCTGATAGCAGTTTTAAAAATAGGTTGTAGGTAGAAAAGTGACATGACATGATTTACATTTAAAAGATCTTTCAGATTGCTATGTGGAAAATAAAGCATAGGGGGAAGAGTGGAAGAAGAAAGATAAAATGGGTAGTTTGGATTAGCATGGTGGCCTTGGAGATAGAAATAAGTGAAAATATTTGAAGTATATAATTTGAAAGTATAATCAAACGGACATGCAGTAGATGGGAGGAAGTGAAGGAAAGGAAGAATCCAGGATGGTTATGGGTCCATTTACTGACACAAGAAAAAACTAGAGAAGCAGGTTTGGAGTGTGGAGATGAAAACTTCAAAGGCTGGTTAAAGATATATTATATTTAAGATCTTTGAGTAATAGGGTGACCAACCATCCCAGTTTGCCCAAGACTGCCCTGATTTGAACATTGAAGATACCTGGTAAATGCTTCAATTCTGGGCAGACTGGGAAGGTAGATTATCCTCCCAAAGTATCTAAGTCAAATAGGCACAAGAATATGAGTCTCAAGATGAGAGAAAAATCTGAGTGCTTTAGAAGTCATCCTGTTTAATGGCAATATTTCTATAATTTTAAATGAAGTCTCTGTTGAATTGTTTAATATGTGTCAGAAGCCCCTTGAAATAAACCTAGTATTTAGCTCTGTAGCAGGCTAAAGTTAGGCCCCTTAAACAGGGAGCAACTGTAATAGATCATGTAAGCTTCAATATATAAAATTGCAGGACTGGTCCTGGGAGCCCTGAACATAATAAACCATGCAATGGCTAGTCAGTCATAAGGTGGGTCCTAAGGGTAAGTCCAGATTGTAGATTTCCAAAGCAGCTAGTAGTATTCCTGCCTCCTCAATGAGCTCAGTAGCATTTCAGATCATCTCATTAGGTCTTGTTTCTTTAAACTCAAATTGACAGATGACTTTCGTCTGGGGTCCTTGCCTTACTACCGAAAATGCATGAAATATAAAAACTTCCAAGATGAATGATTTCTTTTCTGAGAAATTTTTATTATGACTCTTTCTGAAATTTCTGTGTCTAGTATTTAGTGAGAGCCCATATTAAAGCTGATAAATCCTACAGCATTACCTTGTTGGTTTAGATTCTGCCAATGAGTAATTTTCTTCCTTTCTTTAAATCTATGGATGAGTTTTGGAGATAATCACTTCTGGGTCACAGGGCATTGCTGTGTACTGGAAATTAATGACTCATCCCTGGCGTCTGACTATTGTGCCTGTTTATATCCTTTATGTCTTTATCTTTTGAAAATTCTGAATTGGTGCTGGCACATATAACCATATTTCCCTTCCTGAAAACTACAGATGGGGTCAGGTACACAGCACAAATTACCAAGGGGATGACTAATGGCAGTTACTTTTTCTGGCCCCTCCTCAATGTAGTATCTTTGAGGAGGGAAGCAGATTTTTAAAAAAGCATAGTAATTCATTTTATTTTAAAACACAGATAAAAGTTTAATAATTGTTTAGTGAGTTGTTGGTTGGTAACTTCAATCTCCTCCTTGTATGGGTTGGAAATTGAGGATTCAGAGAAGTTAAATCTTTTGTCTAAGATAACTTAGTTTATTATCAGAGCTAGTCAGTAAGCTAGTGTATAATCAAAGCGTGTAGTGATGACGACCTGTACAAGATAGGTATTTGTGAATACATATGTATTCATGAAAGTTCTGAGAAAAAGATGTTTCAGAAGAAAAATTAATAGGTTTTGATCACTCATCAGTTTTTTTAAGAATAAAGATGTAATTAAGGAAGGAGGCTCCTTACAATCTACTCATTGCAGACTCCTCCAGAAATTATCTTTCTGGACTTGGACCTATTCTTTAAGAAACTTTTCCTAGAAAAAAATTGACATGTGCTGTATATATAAATGGCTTCCATTTTTCTAAATACTGTTGCATTGTTATTGTGTAACCCATCATTTTGAGGCACCAAGACTTTTTTGTCTGCTAAAAACATCGCATTTTCATTCTTGTCTGAGAATGGAATAATAATTTCATATTTTTTCAGGTAACTAAGCAAGACAAGAACCTCATAAAGCCTCTTTATGACCGATACAGAATTATCAAGCAAATCTTGTCAACACCTTCTCTCATTCCAACAATTGTAAGTCAGAATGCTTGTATTAACTAGAAACCGTAGTGGTGCTTTGTATTGATGTTAAGTTAGCATGACGTGTCATAGCACTAAGAGTTATAAAGGAGTCTTCACAGCAGTATATACTGCTAACAAGGCTGTTTATTAATTCAGAGTGAAAATTTGGTCTTCCCTAACCCCTGTACTATACTTCACAGTGGCTGATAATTAGAACTGTTGTAAAATAAGAATATATAGCACTTGTATGCTGGGAGCCAGTTTTATTATCTGTTTACATTGCCTTGGGTAAGGAGAAGTAATGATGGATTTCATTTTGGCATAACCTACTTTTAACACAGCTAAACAAAACAGAGCCTTTCTAGTATGTGCATGTTGGTTAATTTTTCTCCTTTAATAAGAAAACTGACAATATATTCCATGATATAATGCAACATTTGTTTTTGATACTATTTGTCTGTACTGTAAGATATGAGGATTTATTTCAATAGAAGATATGAGTACTGTAATTGAATTAGACTACTTTTAATAAAGAATGATTACATTCTTTATACAGAACTCAGAAAGCATCACAAATCCTATTCCATCAATATCAAAACAGTCACTTGCTCAAGATATCAATATAAAAATAAATATTAACAAATATAAATTTAAGTATATTTGAGTACATTTATATTTTCATATTTTTAAAGACTTTAAGAGAATGATTCATAGCCTTTGCAATTTTCCTATTATGGAAGCATTACTTAAAATGAGATTGTAATTCTTAGATTTCCTTGCAAGAGAATCTTTTGGTTGTCACAAGAATGATCAGAACATGTTAAGAGTAACCTTTTGTTTTGACCTTCAAAGAGCTCTTCCCTGAATCAATGTTTTTAGTATCCTCTGTATCTGAATGTGGTCCACACAGGGACCTGAGTTAGGGTATTTCTGGATGACAAAAAGTGTCTCTAATTCATCTCATCCTAACTCACATCATGTAAGTATGAAGCTGGGGCCCAGGTGGTCTTGGTGAAAAGGAGAAACTGCTTGGTAGTGTAGTCCAGACTGGACCATGTCCTAAATGTCTGTGCCTTCATTGGCCTAGAGGCACAGAAGAACCAGTGTTCATCTGTTGGTGAGTATTTTAGCCCAGCTTGGCTACTACCTCTTTGCTCATTAACTCTGCGGGTTTTTAAATGCAACTCAGGAAAATCTCCTCTTAGTTGCTTCTTGGTATCTATTTGTGGTTCCCCTTCCTATTTTTTCTTCCTCAACAGACACTTAACATTTTGTAACTTTCTTCATTTAACTCTGTCTGTGATAAGCAGGAGGAAGAGGACTCTGATGAAGACTGCCCACAGAGGAGCCTACAACCTTCTTTGCCAGATCCAACATGTCTCCTTCCTGTTGGTGACCACCTTACCTACTCGAATGAGACTGAGCCTATTAGGACCCTGCTACCAGATGAAAAGAAAGAAATAAAACAACCAGCTCTCTCCATGTCCAACTTACATGAGGCCACCATGTAAGTATGAATCCTAAGTGCAGACTCTCCTTTTAACTACTTCTGGTCTAAGGCACTTTATGCGAGGGGAGACCCCTCAAAAGTGGAATTTATTTTAAAATCGTGTATTTATTCTTACATGTTTAAACTTCACTTGCCTTCAAAGTATTCTTCATTTGATGCAATACATCTACCAAGATGCTTTATTTCACTATTTAGAACTTTTTGAACTCATCAATTTTGATACCTTTTAATGCTTCTGCCATTTTTTTGTTTCATCTCTTCCACATAGTAAAATGTGTCCCTTTGAGGACTTTTTTCATCCAGGGAAATAAAAAGTTGCTTGGGATGAGATTGAGTGAACAGGGAGGGTGGGGCACAGGAGTCATGACATTTTTGGTCAAAAACTGCTGTGAATGCTCAGTGTGGTATGGTCAGGTCTGCTTGTAAATCGCCCATTATGAAATAGGCAAACATGTTGAAAGAATCTCCAAAAAAAAATCAAACGCAGCCTCTCACACCACTAGCTGGTATTCTGATGCCAATGGTTCCTAGAACACTTGCCTAGCAGGGGAAGCCTGTACTACAAAGTACTTGCCCTCCAAAAAAGAATTCTCTTTTTTGGGTCCCTCTCGTATGTATATACAAAGTTCACAAGAGCTATAAGACTCTCTAAAAAGTGCTGTCTATCAAAGAGCAGGCCCTAAAAGCACAATCTGATTGTCCTCTTCACTGGAGAATCTAGAAGACAAAGCCATGAGGAGCTTAAAGGTGCCATAAATGTTAATGTTCAATTTGCTATAATCACATCTCTTTTCTGCATGGTTCTGGCACCAGTCTAAATCTTGGCAGTGTGTAAAGCAGAGCTGGCCTTTAAAAATGCTGCTAGGACTGTGTGGGTCAGCCATTCTCAGGGCCTTTATCCCAGTCTCTTCCATTTACATGAGATAGTTTCTCCAGACTAGAAATCTCCTTGGCCTTAAGTAAATGAGTTGCCCTTTGTCTCCTAATGGCCCTTTAGTCAGGAGCCATTTGGGTTTTCATTAATATTGTCATATTATTCTTATCATAATGATAATAATATGACAATATTAATGAAAACCCAAATGGTTCCTAACTAAAGGGCCATTAGGAGCTGTAGCTGGCATTCCTCATGATCATTTGGCCTTTTGTTGTGTGTATGACATCCCAGATTGAGATTTTTTTTAACACGTATTATATAGTATGGTGAGTTTATGTCCCAAAACAGAAATGAGGTGAGAACAGGACTAAGTTATAAATTGAGATTTTAAAATTTTTACAGAATCAGTTGATACCTTAATTTAAACTGTCAGAAGTGTGACATGTTTGGAAACAGACAATTCCTTTGTGTGTGTATGTGTGTGTGTGTGATTTTTCTAAAGCAGTTATTCCTTACTTTTCTGGAGGAGTTGGACTTTTTGTAAATCAATGGAATCTTTCTTTAGAAAATGCTCATTATAATTTCAAAGTATTCACATAGTCTCTAAAACCATACACAAGTTTGGCATGTTTGCATATATCAAATTTCTGTTCTAAAGTACATGATTTTTCTTTCATTTTGGTAGAATGAAATATGTAGAATTTGCAGTGTAACTATAGTTTTCTTCTGGGTCTTATTTTTGTTCCCAAGGTTCCCATTTTCCTCATACTAAAGATTAAGGCTAGAATTTTCTTTAAAATCTCTTGGTCTGTGTCTCATCTCTTCCTCTGTGTCTCTTATGTTCAGTCTATCACCAAACACTGATGAGTATTCCTTCAAAATGTCCATTCCCCCTCATTGATTCATACTGCCACTCCCTTAGTGCTTCCTAAAATAAACTCAATCTGCTTGCTTGCCTCCTATCTGCCCTCCTTCCTTTCCTGTGATATTGTTTCTATCAGGTAATTTTCCCTGCTATGTGCTCCCCTATGTCAGACTCTATGTGTGCCATACTTAAAAGATATTCTTTTATGATCAGAACACTTTTTGATCAACAATATGCTTTTTTTGCTGAAGAGATAAACCTCATGATGATATTCCAATTAAGCCAGTGCTCAGTAATGGCAAATATGTATTTCACTTTAAATAGGCCTGTACTTCTTGACCATCTCCGAGAAACTAGGGCTGACAAGAAGAGACTGCGGAAAGCCTTAAGAGAATTTGAAGAACAGTTTTTTAGGCAAACAGGAAGGTAAGTGTGGTCAGAGAGATTTTCAAAGCTACCATTTTCTAGAGAAGTATTGTTGAAAATGAGCTTCAATTTTTTGCAGGAATAGTGACGTTTATACAAACTGTAAATGACTTCCACACTGGCTTAGATTCAGGATTTGTCCATTGCAATTTTCTGATAGTGCCATTATTAGGGATGTTTTCCAGGAAGCTGTAGCTGTTAAGCATGACATCAATTTTATTTAAAATAGGATAAATTCTAAAAATCCATAACTTTGCATAATAAATCTCATAACTATTGAGTTTATCTAAATATTTAAAAACTTATTTGATTATATTTTAGCCAACATGTTTTGTTCTGGTTTCTTAGTTCTGCAAGTTACTCCCTACTTTATTAAATAATTATTATTCCTTTGTATTAAGTATCCCCTTTTAACTTCAGGATCTGTTCCTAATTATTTTACCTCAGTATTTGGTCACAAGTTCATAGCCATTTTTTCAACTCTTCAAATGTTTAGCGATATTCTCTATCTCTCCTTTGTTTCTGTGTCATCCCAAGTCTCATTATACACTCTAATAGTTTCCTCTAATTTTTTGTGTATCATCAAGAAAATTACATACATAATCAGAAGATAAGGGTTATTGATCTCCTTTTGGAAGAGAGATAAATGGCTTTGTTATCTAGAATCTCAGTTTCCAATTTATAAGCTGCAATGATTTGGCTTCTAGAATACTTTAGGAAGCTACACCTGTCAGGCAGAACATCAGTCTTAAAAAAATTAAAGGGTAGCCGGGCTCGGTGGCTCAGCCTGTAATCCTGTGCCTTTGGGAGGCTGAGGTGAGTGGATTGCCTGAGCCCGCGGGTTCGAGACCTGCCTGGGCAGCCAGACCTCATCTCTACAATAAATCAAAATCAGCCGGGCATGGTAGTGCATGCCTGTAATTCCAGCTACTCGGAAGGCTGAGGAGGAAGGATCGCCGGAGCCCAGCAGGTCAAGGCTGCGGTGGCC
>NW_007255395.1:0-24455 GCF_000164805.1 Carlito syrichta | reverse complement strand
AAAAAAAAAAAAAAAAAAATTAAAGGGTATAACTTTCCCAAAGCCACAAAGTTATGTAAAGTGACAGAGATGATTTTAAGCTCTTCCTTTGAATTTTAGCGCATAAGCATTAGAGTCACTGGCTCCTCCACATTCCTCTCCATCTAGATACTTGCCTCTCCTGAACTGCTTTCAGCTCAGCAGTCTGAGGGTTGCTCTGATGGAGGAACTATTTTCTAAAGGCATCTTGAGGCTTTGAAGCTTGGTCTACTTACCTCTTAGTCCTTGGCAGGGTTATTTATTAGGACTGAACCTATTAAGTGAGAGACTTTTCGCATTCAGCAAATATAGATATAACCCAATTTGTTTTTTATCTGGAATCGTTCTTTCAAGCTGATTCCTACATGTACAACTTACTTTTCTGCTGATGTTGACTAACCTTGTGAGAAATATTATGTGGCTGCTAAATTTAGAATATAAAACATGATTTGTTTACTTTTTCCATATCTTTTACAAAACACTCATGCAGCTTTCCTTGCAAAACATTCCTTGGAATGACTTTGTCTAGACTGTCTACTATACTATGCTTTGGGTATATGTGTGACTTGCATTAAAGCTTCTGATCTCTGCTTCTTTTAGATGAAAGGTATTCTATGAAATTTTTAATTCAGGGAAATATTTACAGAGCTGTTATCAAGTATTCTGTATTTAAATAGTCATTACATATGACAAATTGCACTTTAAGATGGGCATACGTTCTTTTATAACTTTAAGTTCCCTAAATACATTTATATTTTTACCTATTTGAACCCAGGGGTCTACCTTAAAGAGTTTGAGAACTTCCCACTGTGCTAATAATGCTGCCTAATGGATCTGCAGTGTTACTTGGCATGCCCTTTGACATACATGGGGAAATTAGCTATGTTCTATGCATAGTATTCTATTGAACCTGTGAGTCCTAAACCCACTTCAGATATGCCTATAGTTGGCTGTGAAGCTATATGCCCTCTTGTGGTGGGTGATATATTTCCACTGAATGCATACATGATGATCTGTTACAACTAAAATCAAACAGTTGGATGGCTGTAAAATGTGGACCTTAATTTTATTTTCCTAGAGTATTTTATTGGGAAGGCCTAATATCTTTAAGGTAAAATAACCATGCAAATGAGTTAGTAAAAGTTTTAAGGCACTGTAAATGTTCTTGGTGATATTTACCATACATCAGGCATGGTAATCATGTAGATATTAAATTGTTATTAATAATTATGAGCCAGGATCTATGCTAAACACCTTAGTATGTTTTATATAATGGGGAAGCTGCTTCAGGAAAGACTTAGCAAAGTTTTTTATTCTAATCCAAGTATCCTTGTTTATTAGCCAAAATGGAATATGCAGAACTAGGGAAAATTTATGTAATGTATGATTAGTGTTTCTCTATAATCATTCGACAATTTCTTCACTTAGATCTGTTTCTACAAAATAAGTAGTATTCATACATCCATTTATGATAATTTTGGCTCATAACACAGAATGCATGCAAAGGATTTATGTTATATAATTTAAACAGTATTTGAAAGGAATCCTATTCTGGATTTGTATACTGTTCTGAGTTTTGTACTAAAAATTACAGGGCAGTAAAAAGTTGTGTAATACAAGTAGATACTATATTCTTAGAGACTCTTTATAGATTAGCTTGTTTTGTTTATTTGTAAGAGCTAAAAATAAGTGATTTCTACCACACATTAGCAGAGACAGATATAATTATAAGAAAACCTGGAAATGTTTTAAGTTTGTAAGACAACCACTGAACGTTTTTCTTGTCACCATAAATTATTTGTATAATCAAATTTCTATAGCATGTTTAGGTTAATATTTTTAACAACTCTTACTATTAGGGCTGAACATTCTGCCTAGGACTGTTGGGACTGTGGCAGATAATGGGAAAATAACAAGGCAAGGAATGCCTTGAAGGCTCTGTTTTTTTGTCCTCAGATCTTTTCACTTGTCCCGCTGTTAAATGTGTAGGCGCTGGACCTCATATTTACAAAATACCTATCTATGACCTCCAAGTTCTCCAAGGGTACTATTGTTTAGAAACTTACTAACACACCGAAGAGAGAGTGAATGAAGGTGAAAGGGAAGGTAAAGAAGAAATGATGCAAAAATCAAGTGGAAGCTGTTACCCTATAGCTTCTCAAGTATGAATTAGAAGTGGATATTTAATGACTTTATTCATTTTGAACTAATTGTACTTTCTGTTTTACAGAAGTCCACAAAAGGAAGATAGGATACCAATGGCAGATGAGTATTATGAATACAAGCACATAAAAGCCAAACTGAGACTTTTAGAGGTCCTCATCAGCAAGCAAGATGTGGCCAAAACTATTTGAGGTTCAGGAAATGTTTATGATCACTTTTATAATCAAGATTAAAGTTAAGTTTTTTTCCCTTGCCATTGTTGCTAAAGAATTTTGACATACTGAAAATGAAAGCACTTTAGTGGTAGTATTAGCTGTTTTTATGAAGGGATAGCAAGTATAATTATATAGAAGGAGAAGAGATTTAAAAAAAATGTAACTGGTAACTGTATAATTGATTAAAAAAAACAATTCAGTCTCCTTCATGCTAAGGAGAAAACTCGTAGTCAATAAAATTATTTTACAAAAAATCTAATATTTTATTAAACCTAAATAACATAGCTGGGCCACTTGTTACAGAAAATTTATTTAGGGTGCAAAGATTGTCTGTGTTGATATATGAAAAAGGGCATGATTTAAAAAAAAAAACAGTGAGAGGAGGAAAAGAAATTCTGCTTTTCATGTAGAAAGGAATACAGCTAGTAAGAGAATAATTTATTTGAAACTTCTAATAGATTTGTAAGTGATAAAACATCTGCTACCTTGTCCCTTAAGTTTGCTAGGCATTCACTACCCTAAAATGTACTAGAATGTGTCACTGCTCATTTTTATTTCTATCTAAAAGTAACACATTTTATCTGTTATTTGAAATTTTACATTTCTGGTTACCAAAGTTAATTCTGATAGCATGTACCTTGTGAATTATTGCCTTTGTCTATAATTGACAGATGTTTATATTAAAATAAAATATTGTATTAAAAATTTAAAATAGGTATTTTGGATAGATATGTGTCTGCAGTATATAATTTAATGTGATCATAGAATTATTGCTAATCTTTTTGTTTACTCTAAGATTATATAACTATTTTTCCATTTGGAATATACATTTTCTTAATGTTCTAAGGTCTATACTTTGTAAAGTCAGAAAACTTTCTCATGAGCTGTATTCTTCATTCTGTACAAAATGAAAGGTTTGGAAATTGTTTGCTCTGACATCCTAGAAAAGAAGGCAGAATATTTTATTTGCTTCATCAACTTTAGTGTATAGTGTTTTGTGTAATTTTGAACTAAAACACGTTTATTATTTTCATTTTTGTAAACATGAGTAAAAGGTCAACATTTTCTCCTGTACTAACCATATTTGTTTTTCTATTTTCTGTAATGTTTAAGCATGATGTTCTGATGAAATTCGCATTTTCATAGTTTGGATGGGAAGAATATTGACTATTTCAGAAACAGACTATTTCAGAGGCTTATTGTTTTCTCTGTATTTACCTGGTATTTTATAACTTTTATGAATGAGAATAATGTCCTTCATAAATTTGTTTAATTGAAGTCATCTACTTGTAACAGGACAGATAACACAACTATTTGAGGTTTACAAATTACATCTTTGATAAGAGAAATGGTTTCGTGACATGTATACAATTGCTATTAAAATGTAACTATATATTCTATATGACTGTAAATATTTTATACAACAATACAAATAAAATATTTTTCTATTATATTTATTATGTTGAAACACAGTAGTTGTTTCCTGTTAGCTAATATAAATAACATAAATAACACTGTCAAACAACAAGTTGGAAGTGCTGACAATTCTAGGCTTCAAGATTTAACTCATGCTGCAATTACACCCTTTCATGCGGTTTTGGAGTTATCCCAATATTTGCTCAGATTAAAATGAATGTATATTTAAACACCATTTATAAGCCATTATTTTGTATTTTGCTAAAGCAGTCTATATAATTGTTTTGTTATGCTTGGCATAAAATAAAAATAAAAACATTGCAGCATCTAGGCAATAAAGTGTCAGAAGGAGAACTTAGGATATTTCATCATTGAAAGTAGTAGGAAGGATAGGGAATAGGAGACACTAAAATGGCTCTGAATGAAATTTGGACAGTGGTAGTTTGCTTTTGGTGATAGCGGCATGTGCATGCTTCAGTGGAAAACATCTGGTGATGAAGATGAACAACACAGGGTTAATGCTCCTAAGGGAAGAAAAGAGGCTAAGAATAAGAAAAGTGGGCATTAACGTCCAACACTGATATTACAGGTTTTGCAGCTGGGATCTTTCTTTGCATTTGCAGTAGACAAACTCATGAGCTGATGACCAGTGATTTCTGCCACGGTGCCCAGAGAAAGATCCACAGGGTCAGTGTAAATGACTTCTAAAATGACATCCTGGGCATGGTGGTAAACAAGCACCCCATCTTCTTCTGTACAGGTTAAAAACTTATTATCCTTGGAATTTAGTTGAGGAAGGCGCTGCTTACAGAATTCATCTCCTGGTGATCCCACAGGGGCAATAACAAGAATCACATAATGATAAGCAGTGTACATACAGTAGAAGTCCCCAAAGTATAAGTTAGTATTGGGGTTAAAAAGTTTTTCTGCTGCAATCTCAAACCTGTATCTTCCGTAAGGTGAATCCTGGGGTGGCTTCCCAGTATTGAATTCAGTACTGCAGCTGAAGAAGATGCCTTCTAATTTTCCACTGATAGGAGAGCCATGGCTACCACTGTTATCCTTGACAGAGGGCTGCATAGCATTCCCATGAAGTTCTCTGCAAGAACAAACAAATGATCACTGCTTGGTCCAATAGTGGTAAACCCACTGATATACAGATCTAAATGGACTACCGATAAATGCCTGAATGCCCATCCTACTTTCAGATCAAGATCACCTACAGATGGCTGAATTCTAGTCTTGACCTTTAAGGATGATCTGCTACAAACCTTGGAGATATTACATTACAATAACATAATGTAATTTCCTGGCTAGAAAAATCAAATAGAAATTAGAAACTTTACAGGTGAAATAATATGCATTATGTGCCTAGGTTTCAGAAGTGGTTTTCTGAAGATAAGACTGAATAAAATATATTGATTTGTTACATATGCTGAATGTTTATTTCAAGTGTGCTAGAATTTAGTCACAAAATTAGTACTGTCCACTTACATAGTCACAAAAGTGTTTTCTTTACCTTGTTTTAGCTTTTTGCCCAGGGACAGTTTACTAATCAGGTTATTTCTGGCATTTTGCTTAAAACAGTGCTGGTTAATTCTCCCTTCACATTGCCCCAGATCCATTCTCCACCAAAGCTGTCCACTGTGTCCTGGGACTCTATTATCTGATTCTTTGTTTCTTGGTGCCTCCCATTTCAGTTCTACCGATGGGAAGCACCAGCAGAGATAAGGTAGGAGAAGGTAAAGACTTAAGTGTGTCTTCCTCTATTTCTTCCATGCTTTAGAACCTTGTGGTTCTGGCAGGATTGGATTCTGCTATAACTACATATCTCTGTTTACTGCTCCTGCTGGGTGACCTCCTACTCCCTTTCATTCCCAAGGATAGTAAACCTTTGAACACCTGATAGTTCCTAGTTGCTTTAGCATCCCTTATTAACTCCCTTAACTAACTATATTTCTGTGAATGGCAATTTTGTTAAATTCTCTCAGAATTTCCCAGGTGTGCCTTCTTTTTCTTGTTGGGTCCTTAACAAGCATAACTTGAGATACAAAGTTTAAGCTACCACTTAAACAAGGGGAAGTTCCCCCAGTTGACAGGTTTCTTAAAGGGTTTGTAAACTCAGTGAGATGTGCTCAAGATCTGCCTCTGACTTTAGAATAGCAACAACTCTCAAATTCCACCACTTGAAAACCACCTAGGGAGCTTATTAAAAACGCAGATTCAAGGAAAGATGGGAGAAGGAGACATGACAAATAAATTCATTGTGATATCCTGGTTTGTATCCTATATTTCTACTTGTACTGTTGTTCTTTCTTCCTTCCAGTGTTCCAAAATTTCCCACTTCTATTATCTCCTTCTTGTTTTAGAAATTTCTTTTAGCTACTCTTTTAAGGTAAGGTATGCTGGTGAAAAATTCCTTTAGTTTTCCTTCATCTGAGCAAGTCTTGATTTCTCTTTATTTTTAAAGGATGTTTTCACTGAATACAGGATTCTGGGCTGACAGTTTTCTTTCAGCGCTTGAAAATATCGTGCCACTTCCTTTTGTCCTCAGTGGTTTCTGATGATAATGTCATTCAAATTGGTTTTTTTCCTATACATAAGGTATCTTTTCTCTTTCACCACATTCAAGAATTTTTGTCTTTGGTTTTCAGTTCATGATGTGTCATGGCATGAATTTATTTGTGTTTATCCCATTTGGGGTTTTCTCAGCTTGAATCTATATGTTCATGCTATTTGCCAAATTTGGGAATATTTCGGCTATTATTTCTATGAATACTTTTTCAGCCCTACCCTCTTTCTCTTTTCCTTCTTGAGTTTCACGACATTAATATTAGATCTGTTATAGTCTCACACATCCATGAGGCTCTGCTATTTTTTTTTAGTCAATTTTGTCTCCATTGTTCAATTTGGGTTATTTCTATTTTATCTTCAAGCTCATTAATTTTTCCCTTTGTCCTCTTGAATATGCTGTTTAGTCCATCCATTGAATTTTTTTACTTACTGTGCTTTTCTGTTCTAGAATTTTCACTTAGATCTTTATATCTTCTACTTCTTTGCTGCTTCTGTTTTTGTTTCAAGTGTATTTGTAATTGCTTGTTGAAACATTTTTGTGGTGGCTACTTAAATATCTTTGTCAGATAATTCTAAGATCTGTGTTATTCTGGTGTTGGTGTTTGAGCAGCTTTTCTCATTAAGGTAAAGGTTTTTCTGGTTCTTGGTATGATGAGTGAATTTCAATTGTATCTTAGACATTTTGTGTATTATGTTATTAGACTCTACATTTTATTTAAATCTAGTATTTTAGTAGGCCTCTTTTATATACCTACTAATGGGGAATGTGTAGGAGGAGTCACTTTACTGCTGTCAGATGGGCATAAAAGTTCAGGTTTCCCACTCAGCCTCCAGTAACATAGGGTTGAGGAGTCAGTTACTACTGGGAGGAGGTAGGAGTTGAGGCTCCAACTAGGCCTGTGCTAACACACTCTAGTTAGAAGAGGGAGGGGGCGTCTCATTACTGCTTGCCATGTGGCCTTCACTGACTCTGTAAGGACAAGCCTCATTACCTTTGGGCAGTGGTGGAAAGTCTAGGCTTCCCATTCAGCCTTCTCTGATATCTCACTAGCAGGGGAAAAAGAGAAGAGAAGGTTTTCTCCATACAGCTATGAGAGGGTAAAGATGTAGGTCCCCCACTTGGACTTAGCTGACAGATGTGAAAATACAGTTTCTTATTTTCCCATGGTGTTTGGCTAGAGTAGGGTGGTTACTGTCTAAAAGAGTTCTGTATTCAAAGCAGTTCCTTTCCTGCTTCTTTGGGTAAAGAGAGCAGACTTGGCTGGGTTCAGTAGCTCAGCCTATAATTCCGGCACTTTGGAAGATCGAGGCAAGGGGATTGCTTGAGTCTGCAGGTTCGAGACCAGTCTGGGCAACTTGTCAAGACCTCATCTCTACAATAAATAAAAAGTTAGCCAGTGATGGTAGTGTGTGTCTGTTGTTCCAGCTACTTGGAAGGCTGAGGTGGAAGGATCACCAGAGCCCTGCAGGTCATGAGTGAGCCACTGCATTCCAGCCTGGGTGATAGAGTGAGTCTCCAACTTAAAAAAAACAACAACAAAAAACAGACTTTCTGATTTTCTTCTTCTTCTTTCTTTTTTTTTAAATTTTATTTTGGTTTGTGCCCATTGACATTTCTAGGTTGTTAGCTTCTCCAGTACCTGGTCCAGACTATAAGAGGTAAAAAGAAAACTCAGGAGCTCATCACTGTGCTATTCCTTGAGTCGCAAGGTCCCTAGCTGGTCTGTCTTCTTCTTTCCACCTTCCAGAGTCGTCTTACATCTATTTTTTATGTAATTCCATTGTTTTAGTTGTATGTAGTGAGAGAAACAGGGAAAAGCATGTTTACTCCATGTTGTTCTTGTTAAAAATTTCTTATCCTTGTTACAGTCTCATTAACAAAACCCAGATGGCTATATGATATGTGTCCTATAAGTGCAATTATATGAAATAATAACAAATATATTAACAGAAATTTAGACCATGAAATTTGTCCTGGAATCTCAACTTTGAGAATATACAACCTAACACAAAAAGTACAGGAAATCCCACATGTCTCCCAGTCTCAGTAGATTCCTGAAGAGAAAACTTTCAGATATAATAAGAGTTTTAAGGATAATTAGGCTACTTGGTAAACATGAACAAGAGGAAAGAGAGAAAATAGTTATTTTCATTTGTAGTATGGGAAAGGAATGTTCATTTAGGAATTCATTTCTAGAGGAAGAAATCAAAATGAGTTTATTCCTTATGAATTGAGTAAGATTTATCTAGTTTTTCATAATTTATAATGATTTGGGAAGTATATCACGTAGTTAAAAGGTTTATTTCTATTCAAGCATGGCAAGATGACATTTTAAATAGATACTAATCAAGGAATATGTTCTAACTAGAGTTCATTACATTAAAAAAATCATGATCCACTGAAATTAATGTCTTATATTTTTCATAGCTTTTTAAAAAAGGCAATGTTGTAAAATTATACCTACTTCCTGGCAAGTATATTTAGTCATATGTACTGCATCAAGATAAAATGTACATAGATTTTACAACTGTCATTATGGAAAACCCAACAAAGGTAAATTTCCTTGTTAGCAAATATATCTTTCATACTAATTTGGAATCAATATATACAATAATTTTATCCATTTTCTAGGTACTCTGTCTTTATCTTTTTTCTTCTTAGAAGCATTTTTGGACACAGATGAAACACTTTTTAGATCATTGAAGAACCTGAAAACAAAGGCCAATCCCCATCCAAAGGACAGAAAATCATAGAGAAATACTGACCTCCAGTGGCCACCTAAAATAGACATTGACAAAACTCCAGGAATCTAAACCTAGAACCAAAGATGTAATTATTTATTCTATTAATTTATTTCTTATTTAAGACAACAGTTATAATGAAAAGTTTTTTTTGGTTTTCAAATTTTATATTTAACACATGCAGACAGTTCCCGACCTATGATGGTGTGAAAATTATACACATTCAGTAGAACGCATACTTTGAATTTTGATCCTTTCAACACTTTACTATAAAATGGGCTGTGTTGTATGACTTTGTCCAGTTGTAGGCTAATGTAAGTGTTCTCAGCATGTTTAAGGCAGGCTAAGTTAAGCTATAGTGTTTTGTAGGTTAGGTGTGTTGAATGCATTTTCAACTTGATATTTCCAACTAATGATGGTATTATTGGGATGTTATGCCATCATAAATCAAGAAGTATCTATATAAACACCTTTCTTGCTGAGTATATATTGTCATTCCCAATTAATAATTGACAAGCACAGCGATTTATGTTGTATCTATCAGGTTGAATTCTTATAGAGACTCTTGTATGAATACTTTGCCAGCTAAAAATTGAAGGCCCTAAACGCTGTAATTATAAGATATTCAAACAAAAGGCATAAATGTTTTTCCTTATCAAATATATAAAAAATATAATATTGCAAAGTACTTAATTTAAAGAACACAGACGCCTAATAGACTTCTTTTTCTATGATTCCCTTTGCATTTTTCACTGCTTGAAGCTGATTTAAACCTGGAATTATGATCTTGATTTACGAGAATCTAGGGAAGTATGAAAAAAACAAGAAGAACAAAGCTTTTTAAGTATTTTTATACAATCCTGTCAACTTAAGAATCCTTTAGAGTCTGAAGAGAGACAAAACTTTTAAAATGACTAATTATGGGGACTGCTGTGTAGAAGCTTTAGAACCTATATAACATTTTTCATTTTAAAAGCCACAGGTTCATTTTTTAAAAAGGGCCTAATTTATTCTCTTAAAATTTTCTTCTGCAAATACAAAAGTGCTGTAAATATTAAAATTCCAAGATAGAGTTCTTTTAACATCTTGGGAACTATTTCCAGGGATAAATGTAGGCTATTTTAGAAATTCTAGTCAAATAACTAGGATTAAAAAGTACAAAGGAAACTGTACTCATAAATAACTAATTCAAGAAAATGGCTAAAAGATTTCCACTTAGGCAGAGCTTGCAAATACTACCTGATTTACAATAATATTTCATGAAATAATTGCTTTTTTTTCTCTCATTTTCATTGTCTTAAAGAGACTCACAAAAAGAGGAGAAAATTTAGCAGTCAGAATAACGCAGAGGGCAGGAAGAACGCATACATGAAATGCTCATCAGTATAAACAACACAGGTTTAAGATCTGGTCAGACAGACAGAAATTGGTATTATAAATGATTATGTAAAGGAATCTAAGTAAAGTGGGAAAAAAAATCTTATGTTCTGACTTTTTCTACTTAATTTTTCTGGAAAACAAAAATCAGCATAATCCACTATTTTGAGAAGAAAACTAGAATTGCTATTTGATAGAATTAGAGTCAAGGGAAACTTGAGTTTAGGTGTATTTAATAAAACAAATCACTATATATTTTTTAATCTTACCGAACATAGTCAAAATATTCTTTGTGCTGGTTACGATAAAAAACAGAAAATTTAAGCATACGTCCTGCAATCACTTCGGCCTTCTCCAACAGCTGTGTTAGATGAACTTTTGAATAGTCTAAAAAAACCAAAAAAGTCTGTTATTATACAAATATTACACCAAAAGTACCAACTAAATAGTAATACTTAATAAATTGGGAATTCAATTTAGTGAATAGGAAGTTGCATTTAAAAAACAAAATATCCCCTCTCTCCCTCTCTCTGTCTCTCCCCCTCTCTTGCTTTTTCTCGGTTATAGACCCTCTCTGTAACAGCCCCTTTAATAAATCTCTTGGTCTCGGAAAAAAAATAAAATATTAATTTGTGTGGCACATTCTTTCTACAAAAATATTTTCATTATGGTTCTTTCTTAGAATATCCTGGCATTTTTTTTTACTCTTTCAGATAAAGATGCTGAAATAGAAATACATTAAATAATGTTTCATATCCCATGCAATGTCCATTAGAACCATACTAGCTTTTCTTCAACTAGTTGATAAACTGAATAAAAGAAGATTAGAATCTGTAATCAACTGCAAAGTTGGACAGTAGAAATAATAATAGGTATGTAAGACTCGGGTACACAAGATTCCTAAAAATCTGAAGCATCTGACAAAGTAATCTGATATATATATATTTTTACCAACTTTTTATTTTGAAGGTTGTTTGAAAATTGTTATCTAACTCTTACACCAGAAACTAGGGAAACATGGTCTATAAAGGTCAGAAAGACTTTCCAAACAAGCAACCAAGTTAAGCTGCTTACAGCAACATAGCTTGTTTACTCACTGCTTCAGTGACTCAACAAACATTTATTTAGATTAGAACAATGATGTATAAAGCACCATGCAAAATGAGATAATCAAGTTAAAAGATAAGAAAGGTATTATTCTTCCCTTCAAAGAACTGACAATCTAAAAGAAAAGATAAATAGACAATAATGACTTATGTTAAGTATTAACATTTTAAAACTAGAGTAAGCCCAGGATTTTATCCCTGTCATGGTTTAGAGTAGAAATCCCATTTTATTTTATTTACAATGCCTTGCACAGGGCCTATCTTAGAGTATGAACTCAATAAATGTTGAGTCAATTAGATGTTCAGATTTAAAGGCAACTTTATATAAAATAGCTTCATCAAAATCTAAAGTCAAGATTATTGATGAAGTTTAGGTGAAACAGTCTCCAAATTATTCCTATAAATTCAAACAACAACTTTAAATAGCTTAAGTTCCTTAGATTCAGTCTCTCTACATTTTTAAAAAAATAGAACACAGTCATCTAAACAAAAAGGCTGAAACAAAGTCCCATCCTACAAGATAAAAGGAGTGGATGTCAGAAGTACTCAGGTGGCGGTATCTTTGTATCCCTCCAACACCTACGCGCTTAATAAGTGTCTGTTTCTTGAATGAATGAATAAATGATGTGTAAATGACTGAGATGAATGGTAAAATTTCCAATCTAATGGAATATTAAGGTTTAGTTCCACATCAGATCTCTCATTGCCATGACTTTGAGGTACTTTTTTAATGAAGCAAAGACATACAAACACATATACAAGACACTGGTGTAAAGATAGTTTTTTTTTAAGGTCTTCTTTCAAGTAATAAATTCAGCAACATTTCTGCTAGGGACAGTCATTGAGATCTGCCTCTATTCCTCTAAATTAGAGAAGGATATGCCTGGCTTCCATCTTTCAATATCTGTGAAAATGAAAAAAAGAGGAAAGAGAGAGAGAAAAAGAAGAAAGCACACGCATGCTCTCTCTCTCTCTCTCCCAAAATGAAGTTCAAAAATGTGTGCTGAGTATCTTTTAAAACTGAATCAATTTTTATTTGCAAAGCTTTCAGTTTGAAAAAATCAAACTCTGGATGCAGCAAAGAAGTGATTTAATGCCATCACACAAACTTTGCTACTGAGAACCTCAGCTCCCTTCAATCAATACAACATGATTTATTCTGTTACATAGAGCTATGGACATTGCAAAAATGACCAGTGCCATATATATCACCTTGTAATTACAAAAAAGAATGCTTTTTTCTGTAATGAGCTTTTCAGGAACAAAGTTTTTCTATATTTGTACCTAGTTCTCCTACCTGCTGTGCAGAATTCTATAATTTCACTCCATTCAGATACAACATAATCACCATCAACTTGTTTTGAGGCAGTCTGCACTGCTACTGTATATTCAGTTCTTGGGCTCAAAAACCAGTGTCCACGGACAGTCATAGGCAAGGGAACAGCTTTTGCCACCAATTTTGTTGGAACATCCTAAGGAGGATAGAAGGAAAAAATGGAGGGAAGGAGAGAAGGAGGGAGGAAGGGAGGAAGTGAAAAAGGAAGAGAAGGAGAGAAGAGGAAGGGAAAGTGAAAAGGAAGGAAGAAAGGGTGGAAGGGAGGGAAGAAAGTAAGGAAGAAAGCTAATTTAGTAGTGTAACTTTAATCAACTGCAAACAATGGAAAGGAACTTATTAAATTCCTGACTGACAATAGGATTTTCCTGTTTAACGATACTTTACAATTATTATATTTAAATCTCTTTTTCTCCATATACAGAAACTAAGGCCCAACTTGATCAAAAGACATGCTCAAGGTCTTACAGCTAGTTAACAGCATAAATACACTTGAATTCCAGTTTTCTTGATTTTTGGTAGTGTTCTTCTCTGTACACTATAGGCTCAATATGCAGCGTCCTCATACTAAATGACAAAACTTAAAAGAGATGTAAAAGATAAAATTTAATAGATTTAATATTTAAAATATTGTATTTATTTAATTTATACTACCAAATAATTTTACTAGAGACCTCATTACTAGATATTATTTTATATGTAAAAGGAGAGAATACTTTAAAAATGTATGTTTTAAAATAAATGAATCTTTGATTCACTTTTACTTAAGTATGGCACCTATGTGTCACAGAAAAGTTTAAGTATTTTTAAACAAGAATTAATTAATTAAATCTGCTAGTTAAATATTCACTACATTTTCATGGATATGGTATTCTAAGTATGAAGTGAAAAAAGGAAGTCAGATCTTGAACTATTCATCATTTAATGTTAAATAGTTCAAAGCTGCATCAAGAAGGCAAATGTCAGCAAAAAGAATATTCATTACCAGAAAGCACAGAATTGGAACTCGGGGAAAAATGCCTAATCTTGCTCTCCCTTTAACAATTATCTGCAGTATAAATGATCCTCACGTGTCTTTAGTATGTATAATTGTATAATTGCACATCTAGTAAAAAGCAAGATTTCCAGACAAGACAGTTCTTCCAAAATATTTTCCCAAGTTAAAACTTGTTATCAATATTTTTTTAAAAAGACCAGATTTTCGTCATCAGTGAAAAGACTGAAACAGAGGGAAGGATACTTAAACAAAATAACTGTTATTCTCTGTATAGCTACTTCTGGAGGGAGATATGTAGCAGAAAAGATATGATTTGTAGACAGTTATGTGACTAAATCAGAAAGTGATGCATGTCTAAAATACTGAAAGAAACAAAAAAAAATTCATTCTCAAAAAAAGCAAAAGAAAGTTAACTACCCAAAGCTATTTTCCACCCTAAATTGTTTTGAACAAATACTTGAAGTTTATTAACTACATTAGATTCCTCTTTTGGCAGTTACAAGAAAAAAACTGCTTCAATGGAAAGCTATGCATTGCCTACAGAACACTCTTCTGGATATCTGCTTCTGCTATGAAAGCTATTCTACAACTCTGTAATTTGTTGACACTGATAGCAATTAAGTTATTCTTGTCTAAATACATGCAAATGAGTTCAGTTCAGTGGAGGACAACCCTCCTCTTCACCCCTTCCTGCCCATCCCTCCAAATCAGTTTTGCCTCCACCTTTACATTCATTTTAATACACCTGGATATATGTCATCTTTGGGCCACCCTTTGAACTGGTTATAATACCTCATTAGTTTTCTCGTTAATGAGTAAATAAAATCTTTAACACATGTTGACTTTTATGTCTATATGATAGTCATGATTATGCCTTTTTCTGGAAAAGTATCTTTTAACGATAAATATGATATTTCATTTTCTTACAAAACTTTTTAAGGAGATAGGATTTTTAAATTACATACATTGTTATTCTTTCCAGTGTCAAATATATCATATAAGCCATTAATAGGATATTATTATTTCTTTCAAAATGTCCTCATGCTTTAAAAGTTTTAAAAATGCAAATAAATATGAGTATTTGTTAGATTTTTACCTTGTGTTTAAATTTATTGGAGTTCTTGTTCTCTTTCTTGTTGAGGTCAATGAAATAGTGTGTGATACGGTCCTTTGATTTTGAATCCATTTCCCATGAAATTTTGAATGAATCACATGTAATATTGCTTATTTTGATGTTATGTGGTACAGGAAGTTCTTCCATCTCTGCTATGCCACTGTCTTGTGATTTGTTCCCTGCAAAAAACCAATGTACAGAAAGTTAGCTTCCAATTAATGGATGTTTCCAGTTTGCAATGTTTTTAGCTGTGTACATATTTCTGAACTAATCTTATTAGTATATCTGGAATTTCATTTTGCTCATGAAGTAATTTGAGTGTTAATGAGGGATATTTACAAAATCATACTACCAATAAAAAGCAGAGATAGCTTAATCCTTACCATCTCTACATTTTCCATTTGCTTTTCCAAATTTCTGTTTTAACAGAGTGTAAACAAAAATACTAAAATTCCACCTTTCAGATCTATGACAGATTAGTCTTACATGGTTAGGTTCCATCTGAAAAGACTCAAGAGATCACTTTTCTATATAACCAATCATTTCTGTTCTAAAATAATATCAGGTGTTTTAAGCCAGATAACTTCATAGAAATGTTGATAATGAAAGGTTCCAGTCAAATAAAAGAAACATTTCTTGAAATGTCTATGAGGTAGCAGTGACAATCTATAAAAATCATCCCTTCTCTTTTATTTTAGAAACATTATATATAGAAACAGTATGTAATTATTACATATATAAATAATATTAAGCACCATTCATTTACAAGTTACTGTGTCAAGGATTACTCTATGTCAAGGATTACTCTAGAAATTGTTTATTTGTAGCACCTTGATTAATTTAATTTTGAGAGCTGAAACAATACATAAAGCTAAAAGAAAAAAGATGATTGCCATGTTGATTGATATCATTAACATCTTGACGAATTGATGTGACACGTGGTTACTTTAAAGACTGTCTCCATAGACAAAATGCTACAATTTGGCTAGCAGTATAGAGAAGGATATGATGAATGACAGGATTAAAAAAAATAGATGTGCCAAGTTTATCTTATATATAAGAAAGACAATATTGGAATCAAATTTTATTCCACTTCTTTCTACATTCCCTTTCACCAAGCTAACATAATATTTAATGCCCTGAAAGAGAAAAAAATAAAATTGCTATTCATATGATTAAATAATGGTAGGTCATAAATCAGTGACAAAATTTGTTCCTTAACAGAATAAAATAGTGAATCTTGACCAACAAAAAATTAAAAGCAGTGAATGCCACCTTGTGACAATACCTTCCACTTTAGATTAGATTGTTTTCCCCTCTCCCACACTTCCATGACAATCACTGATATAAAAGTTTTGATAATTCCTCATTTTATTAAATCTTTGACCCATTTTATCTCATCTCTAGGTGCATTGTGGTCAGGGGGACCCAATGACAATCAAAACTAATTTCAAAATAATTTAAGTTCTTTGCTTTTATTTCTTGCACAATACTTAAAAAAAGCCTTCTTTCTTCTCCTATATAGTTTCTTCACAGCCCAGTCTCCCCACAAACCTTCCGGAGAAAGTATTTCCCCACCTTCACCTTCCTCCCATCAGGTTTTATAGAATTCCCAAATTGCTTCTTGCCTAAAGATTTTCAGAAGTTAAGAGAAAGGAAGAAACCAAGTGAAATCCCTTCAATGTTCTTGGGAAAGGGAAAGGTAACGAATACTTAAACATTAATTAGCAATAATTTTGTTCTATTTTGAAAAGCTTACATTTTAACCTATTATTATTCTGATTGTAGTTATGTTTAAAATTCAGTAATACTAATGAAAAACTTTCTAAATTCTAATGGTAGAAATTTCTGTTGAACTCATCTGCATTATAACAATGTCCATATAATTTCACAACTGAGTAGAAAATAATTAAATTTATCACTTAGAAACATGGGGAAAAAATAAAGCTATTTTGCATTTGATCCAATTTAATGAAAACACAACTTCAATGTATTAACATTATCCAAGATACTATATTTTGCCACTTAAATTTCTATTATTGTTATCAAGTTTAAAGTCACAAATGATTATTTCATACAATATACTTTATTTTTTACACATTTTCTCCCCTTAGAATTGTTAAAATTTGAGAAAAAATAGTTACCTTTACTAAAATGTGAAAACTTCTGCTCAAATCCTATTTTTCCCATTTGGGAACAATACAAAGCTCAAATCTGTACAGAATTTGTTACATCAAGAATCTTCTTTTTAAAGCTACTCATCATAGTCCCAGTTCTTAAAAAACCATCATATTAACCTTTATGCAACTTTCATACTTGGGAAGGGCAAGTAAAAAATTTAATTTAAATAACTCCTAGCAGTTTACATGTAACTTCTGTCTTCCTCACACTCTCTGAATCAATTTTTAACTGAGATTTTAAGGTAAGTGGCAGAAGACAATGACTCTGTCTATAAAAACTGATGAAACAAAATGATGCACATGAATAATCAATAACCAGCCAGTAGTATCTTAGTTCTGTCAATCAAGTTTACTTCCAAATGTAGCTCCCTTAGTAAGACTTCATCTTACAGGTAATTCTAGCTATATTTCTCTACTTTACATACCAAATGATTCTAACATCTGTGGCTAACATTGTTGAAACTGAATGTTTATCTAAAACACGAAATTTGCTTGTGAGAACTTTTCAAAAGCAGTTTCCAACATCAGTTATTGAGATGCAAGCTGAAAACACTGCTAAATTATACTAATACTTTTTACATATGGCTCTTCTCTCATTGAACTTAAATTCCCTTACAAAAGAATGATTATATTTAAACAAAATAGCTTTATGAGATATATAATTCACATACCACATAATTCACTCACTTATACAATCCAATAGCTTTTAGTAGATTCAGACTTGTACATCCACCCCAGCAAGCAATTATAGAACATTTTCTTTACCCCAAAATAAAACCCCACGCACCTAAGCTGTCATCTCTCCCACACACACAACCACCTCCCCAACATACACGTCTCCTCCCTTCAGCCCTAGGCAACCACGAATCTATTTTCTGTCTCCATAGATTTGCCTATTCTATATATTTCACATAAATGGCATCATACAATATGTGGTCCTTCATGGCTGGCTTCTTTCACTTGGCATGTTTTCAAGGGTCGTCCATGTTGTAACACCAGGACTTCACTTATTTTTATCGTTGACTAATAATATTCATTGTATGGATACCACCACCTTTGGTTTATCTATTCATCAGCTAATAGACGTTTGGGTTGTTTCCACTTTTGTTTCCACTTTTGAGTGTTTCCACTTTGGGGCTATTATAAACAATGCTACTATAAACATTCATTAACAATTTTTTGGGTGCATACTTAAGAGGGGAATTATAAGAACCTTAGAAAATGGAGAATACACCGTTATGGAAATTGGAACTGGCAACCAATTCCTGATCAAAACCACAAATGCCCATGCCATAAGAGATAAAATAGACAGGTGGGACCTCATCAAACTGAAAAGCTTCTGCAAAGCCAAAGAAACCATCAAGAGAGTGGGGAGACAGTCCACAGTCTGGGAAAAAATATTTGTCAACTGCATATCTGACAAAGGCCTAACATTCAGGATCTACAAGGAACTCAAACGTGCCAAAAGGAAAAAAAACAAAGAGCCCTATTACAAAATGGGCAAAAGATATGAATAGACACTTCTCAAAAGAAGACATACATGTGGCCAACAGATACTGAAAAAATGCAGAGTCTAACTAATCATCAGTGAAATGGAAATTAAAACCACATTTAGATAACACCTAACTTCAGTCAGGATGGCCATCATCAATAACTCAAAAAACACCAAATGCTGGAGAGGATGCAGGGAAAAGGGAACACTTCTACACTGTTGGTGAGAGTGTAAACTAGTACAACTCTGTGGAAAACTGTGTGGCAATTCTAAAAGATCTAAAAATTGACTTTCCATATGACCCCACAATTCCCCTACTGGGAATATACCTGGAGGAACTCAATCATTCTATGAAGAAGATACCTCCACATGCATGTTTATTGCAGCATTATTCACTATAGCAAAAACATGAAACCAACAGTGCTGTGCATCGAAAGAGGTCTGGATAAAAAATATATGGTGCATATACACAATGGAACATTACACAGCCATAAAGAAGGACAAAATTATGAACTTCACAGCAACTTGGATGGACTCAGAATCTATAATACTGAGTGACCTATTATGGAAACAAAGAAATGAGTACCACATGTTCTCACTCATAAGCAGACCTTGAACAATTTTCATAATACTATAAGAAAGGGACTGGCAGTACTGGGAAACTGTCAGGGGAGTGGGAGGGCACACCTAACCACAAGGGTACTTGCATAATGACCTTTTGTATACCTAACCCTGAATTGTACCCCACACTTTAAAAAAAAAAGAGGGGAATTGTTGCGTCATATGGTAATTCCATGTTTAACTTACTGAGTAACTGTCAGACTGTTTTCTAAAGCAGATACACTAATAGACTTAGCATAGTGTATTAGGGTTCAAATTTCTCACCAACATTTAATATTTTCTGTTTGCTATAGTTATCTTAGTGAATGTGTAGTGGTATCTTACCGTGATTTTAACTCGCATTTACCTGATAGCTTAGTAATGTGGAATATCTTTTCATGTACTTATTGGCCATTTGTATATCTTCTTTGGAGAAATATTTATTCATATCCTTTGCCCGTATTTAAAAACAGAGTTGTGTTTGTATTACTGAGTTGTAATGGTCCCTTATATTTTAGATACAAGTCCCTTATCAGATATATAATTTGCCATGTGTTCTCTCATTCCATGGTTTGTATTGTACCTTTTGATGCATAAAGATAATTTTTATGAGCCAATTTATGTATTTTTCTTTTGGTGCTCACACTTTTGGTGTCATATTTAAGAAAACATTGACTATTCCAAGGTTTTGAAGATTTATATTTATATTTTCTTCTAAGGGTCTTATAACTTCAATTTTTACCTTTAGGCTTTTGACTCATTCTGAGTTAATATTTGTATATGGTGTGAGGTAGAGGTCCAGCTTCATTCTTTTTCATGTGGATGTATAGTTGTTACAGCATCACTTGTTGGAAAGACTATTCTTTCCTCACTCACTTACCTTGCCACTCTTGTCAAAAATCAGTTGGCCATAAATATAAGGTTTATTTCTACAACTCTCAATTCTATTCCACTAATCTCTATTCCTAATTCCAGTACCACACAGTCTTGATTACTGTAGCATTGTAAAAAGTTTTGAATTCAAGAAGTATGAGTTATACAACTTTGTTCTTCTTTTCAAGATTGTTTTAGTTATTCTAGGTCCCTTGAATTTCCATATAAATTTTAGGATCAGCTTGTCAATTTCTGCAAACAAGTTAGATGGAATTTTGATAGAGTTTAGCTGAATTTGTACACAAATTTGGAGGTATTTCCATCTTAATTATACTGTCTTCTAATATATGAATATAAGATTTATCATGCTGGGTTTGGTGACTCAGCCTGTAATCCCGCGCCTTTGGGAGGCTGAGGTGAGTGGATTGCCTGAGCCCACGGGTTTGAGACCCGCCTGGGCAGCAAGACCTCATCTCTACAATAAATCAAAAAAATCAGCCGGGCGTGGTAGCACATGCCTGTAATTCCGGTGAGGCGGAAGGCTGAGGCGGAAGGATCACCGGAGGCCAGTAGGTCAAGGCTGCGGTGGCCGGGAGTGGCCACTGCACTCCAGTCTGGGCGACAGAGTGAGACTCCAACTCAAAAAAAAAAAAAAAAAATTTATCACCATTTATTTAGGTCTTCGTTCATTTCTTTCAACATGATCAGATCTTAAATGTCTTCAGTAAACAAAAGTGTTTAAGGAGAAAGTAAATTTGCATTATCGATGAAAAGATCGCTGTACGTTCATTCCCTTTAAAAAGTCTTGCTATTATGGAAGCTTACAAGCTTATACCAAGTAGAGAAAGATAATACATCCCCATGTACATATAACCCAACTTCAAAAAATTATCAACATTATGCCACTTTTGTTTCATTTATTTACCATATGGCTTTGAATTCATTTATCTTTTTAGAATAACATTTTATTTTTAAACAATTTTAAACTCGCAAAAATAATACTAAGAGCTCCCTAATATGCTTTATTATCTTCTCTCTCCCTTTCCCCACCACTTCTCTTTCTCTCTTTACACACATACATACACAGACAATTTTTTTCTGAGCCATTTGAGAGTAAATTGCCCACAAGATAGTCCTTTATTCCTAAATACTTCAATGCATATATATATATATATATATATATATTTTTTTTTTTGAGTTGGAGTCTCACTCTGTCACCCAGACTGGAGTGCCACCGCAGCCTCGACCTGCTGGGCTCCGGCGATCCTTCCGCCTCAGCCTTCCAAGTAGCCAGAATTACAGGCATGCGCTACCACGCCCGGCTGATTTTTTTGATTTATTGCAGTGAGATGAGGTCTCACTGCCCAGGCGGGTCTCGAACCCGGGGGCTCAGGCAATCCACTCACCTCAGCCTCCCAAAGGCGCGGGATTACAGGCTGAGCCACCAAGCCCGGCTTCAATGCATATTTTAAGAGAAAAAAGATATTCTCTTATACAACCAGAGTATAATAACAAAATCAGTAAATTATGATTATCCTATTACCTAATCTATGAATGTCATATTTCACTATTTGTCAAAAAACACTATATAGCAATTAAAAACAAACACACCCACCAAAATCCTGTGGTCAGAAGTTGCAATTTAGCCATCAAGTCACCTTTAATGAGGAACAGTTCTTCAGTCTGTGTTTGTCTTCCATTTCATTTACAGTAATTCTGCAGAATGTTCCTCCACTTGGGTTTGTCTGATGTTTCCTCATCATTGATTATTAATTTTTGGTCAGTAATACCATAGACATAATGTTGTGTATGTGATAATTGGTTTGTGCCATTACTGGTAAAGTAAATGTTTATCACTTGGTTAAGATGGTGTCTGCAGGGTTCCTCTACTATATTTTTCCTTTTTAGTTAATAAGTGTTTTGTATAGAGATATTTAAGACTATGTAAATAACCAGTTTCACATCAAACTTTGTCCCAAATTATAGTATCTACTGATGATTCTTCTCCTGAGTCACTTATTACTGTATGTTTGCCAAATGATGATTTTTTCCCATCATTCCATCTACATTTATTACTTGTGTTCTCTGATAAGGAGGAACTTTTCCTTCTCTTCCATTTATCATAACACTGAAGGCTCATGTATTCCTATTTTGTTCAATGGGTTATAGTCAGTACTATGATTTGAATGCTTACGTTGCCTCCAAAATTCATGTTAAAGCTTAATCCCTAATGCAACAGTATTATTAGGTAGGGCCTTTAGGAAGTGATTAGGTCATGAGGGTTCCTCCTTCCAGAATGGGACTAAGGCCTCATAAAAGACCTCACACAGAGGCCAGCCCTTTTGCCACCATGTGAGAACACTGTGTTCATCCCCTCTCCAGAGAATACAGTAATAAGGCCCCACCTTGAAGCAGAAAGGAACCCTCACCGGAGACTGAACCTGATGGAATTTTGATCTTGGATTGCCTAAGTTTCCAGAACTGTGAGAAATAAATGTCTACTATTTACAACTTACCCAGCCTCAGGCATTTTATTATACCAGCACAAATGAACTAAGATAAATTGTTACCATCATTTTTTATTTTATAGCTCAACTTGCCTCACATTTGGCTAATAGAAGTCTTTCAAACTGATTCCTTTTGACACAATTCCATCATTATTTGAGCGCTTGCTTACTTTTTTCCATTAACAAGATGTTCCTGTCTTATTTTATACTTTCCTGTCCCAGTCCTGGAATCAACTATTTCTCTAAGAAGAAAATGGCATTTAGAAGTTAAAACCTGAGTACTAGGTGTGTTCATCACTATTAAAGAGTCATTGCTTCCAGGGCCTCTCAAAGGCCAGAAGAGATAGGAAATACATGCATATGTATGTATACTCATACCTATATTTCTATACTTATATATAGTGACACCATAGGTTTATACTGATATCTCCAATTCCAAACTAACACCATAGGGCTCATTACAGTTTTTCCTTTTACCGTCTCTATAAGTACAGGTTAAGTATCCCTTATACAAAATGCTTGGGACCAGAAGTGTTTCAAATTTTGAATTTTTTCAGATTTTGAAATATCTGTATCTCTAATCTGAAAATCAAAATATGAAATGCTCCAAGGTACATTTATTTTAATTGTCATACCAGTGCTTCAAAAGTTTTGGATTTTGAAACACTCCAGATTTTGAATTTTCAAATTAGGGATACTCAAATTGTACTTTAACAGTGGAAACTTGGCTCTCATTATTTACAAGCTATTTATTTATTTGCTTCACACAGAGTGTACTGTAGTTGTTTCTAAATTACTGATTCATCCACTATGGAAAACAAATCTGTTACCTAGTTCAATATTTACTTATAATTCTTTTTGTCTTTAGGATGACGGTATATAATCAAAATTCTGTTTTTGAAAATTACTTAGAAATTTTACATAAAAATACTGTGATTTAGTAGATTATATGCTATAAAGAAGTAAAGTTTATGTGTATATTACTTTGAAACACATCAAAATAAGATAGATGGGCAGATTAAAATGTGTAAATTAAATCAGTACCAACTGAAGTGGTATTAACAACATAATTCTTTCAACTTTCTGTGTTTAAAAGCCTCAATAAAATATTAGACAAAATTAAAATATAATGACAACATTTAATTTTGCCTACAATGCGATTGTTATTTATTGGAAATGTAGTTTTTCATTTGCTTTATTTTGAATATGCAAGCAATGAAACTGGAACAAAACAAAAAACTACATAAAAAGGAATACTCAGGAATTGTCACCTCCCTATCTTCATTTCCATCCAATCTCTAGATAACTGAGATAACATTAAAGGTTAGATGGTCAAATCAGGCTTGTATTAGAAACATTACCCAGTATCAAGGTTTATTAATAACTTAAAGGATAAAGGCAATAATAAGACAGGCAATACATGGAAAAGACTGAGACTATCAAGGTAACTACCAAATTTTCCATTCTTTCCCTGTCCCCAAATAATATTCCCTCTTGTTGTGATTTAACATATAGTGTTCCTAATATTGCATGTGAAATAACACTTACACAAAGGAAGCCATTTCAGTTATTTTTTTTATTTTTTACTATGTTTTTTTTTATTAATAAATATTTTTATTATGGTTTTGTGGGGTACAGTTAAGGGTTAGGTGTACAATTACGTTTCATTCAGGCACCCTGTTGATAAGAGGTGTTTTCCCATCTCCAGACAGATATTTGCTACTGTTAATCCCATCCCCCTTCCCCCG
>NW_007255394.1:42535-43988 GCF_000164805.1 Carlito syrichta | reverse complement strand
TCACGCTTCATGTGACCGCGCTGCCCGCATGAAAAACAAGCTCCCTCCTTACTTGCTTTCCCCCCCTGTGACATCTGCACTACCGCTGCAGCCAGGCCTGCATTGGTCAGTGGCCCCCCTATATCTCTACACAGCTTCATCCATACCTCAAGACCCTTGCCTTTATATGGGTTGATTGCCTGTCGGCACTCTTTAGTGCATTGCTCATATATAAGTTGCTTTACTAATGGCATGGCCTGGTCCGCATCCCCAAAGATGCGTCCAGCTGCATCCACCATCCTTGCCACAAAGTCTGCAAATGGCTCAGTGGGTCCTTGGATGATTTTTGTTAAATTTCCCTGCACTTCTCCCCTGTTAGGGAGACTTTTCCAGGCTCTAGTACCCAAGTTATTGATTTGTTCATACACCTGGGGTGGATAGCCAGTCTGTGCCGCCGCAAACCTCCCCTGCCCTAACAGCATGTCCTGGTCCCAGGCAGGCTGTCCATTACGGGCATTAACAAGTGCCTGCTCAGTCGCATACTCTATAAATATAGACTTCCAATCCAGGTACTGGCCAGCGGTCAGGCAAGCATGAGCCAAGCCCTGCCAATCACTAGGGGTGAGGCAGAACCGGTGCAAGTTCTCTAGCTGTGTTACAACGTAGGCGGCACTGGTCCCGTAGGAACGCACAGATTCAGCCAGCCTTGAAATGAGCTTCCAATCCAGGGGCTCATGATACCTGTTTCCAGCTGGATTTTGAAACACAGGAAAGCACTGCGCCCCGTACTGCTGCCACACCTCTTGGTGGACGCTGCGTCCTTCCGCTTGCAGGGGAGGATAAGGAGGCGGTCTCGGCGCCGAGGGCTGTATAGGCACTTCCATAGCACTCATTTTTTCAACGAGCTCCTCTAGTTCCCCCTCCGAAAGCCCTTCCGCCTCTGTGTCTCCTGCCTGTGACCGCTCAGAACACTCTTCTCTCATAGTGTTCATTGCTTCAGCCCCTTCGCTAAGCTCCTTCCCGCACTGATCCTCGTCTTCTATACAATTTAACACCAACTTCCATATTGCCATCGCTCCCCGAGGAAGTCCTTGCTGCTGCTCAGCGCACCGCAAGTCCCTCCCAAGCTTGCTCCAGCTAGGCTCCGTAAGGTGCCCAGACACTGGGAACCAGGGCGCGGCATTCTCTACAGCCCGCATAAAGTTGTTTATTGTCTCCTGCTTCAGACCCACCCCTTTTACTTTCAGCAGGCTTTTGAGAGCCTGTTGAAGCGTCTGCGCCGATGTGGTGTTACCCATAGTCCTAAGTAAGCTTGTCCCTGTTAACCGCGAACCTTATTGTCTCAACTGAGAGCCTTGCCTGTCCCACTTACCTGGGAACTTACCCTGTGACTAGTCACCCTGTCCACAATGAGTTCTGAACAGCTGAGGTCCCCGTATGGGCCACCACTTTGTCGCTCACCCCTGACCAGCAG
>NW_007255394.1:13922-42299 GCF_000164805.1 Carlito syrichta | reverse complement strand
GCAAAGAAAAATAAACCATCAAGAGAGCAGGGAGACAGCCCACAGAATGGGAAAAAATATATTTTCCAACTGTATATCTGACAAAGGCCTAACATCTAGGATCAAGGAACTCAAATGCACTGAAAGGAAAAAAAACAAACAACCTCATTAAAAAGTGGACAGAAGACATGAGTAGACACTTTTCAAAAGAAGATATATGGGTAGTCAACAGACACATGAAAAAGTGCTCAGTCTCACTTATCATCAGAGACATGCAAATCAAAACCACGTTAAGATACCACCTACCCTCAGTAAGAATGGCCATCATTAATAAAACAACAACAACAGATGCTGGTGAGGATGTAGAGAAAAAGGAATGCTTCTGCACTGCTGGTGGGAATGTAAACTAGTGCAACCTCTTTGGAAGACAGTGTGGTGACTTCTTTTTTTTTTTTTTTTTTTGAGTTGGAGTCTCACTCTGTTGCCCAGGCTGGAGTGCAGTGGCTGGTCCTGGCCACCGCAGCCTCAACCTGCTGGGCTCTGGCGATCCTTCCACCTCAGCCTTTCAAGTACCTGTACTACAGGCGCGCGCTACCATGCCCAACTAATTTTTTGATTTATTGTAGAGATGAGGTCTCGCCTGCCCAGGCGGGTCTTAAACCCGCAGACTCAGGCAATCCACTCACCTCAGCCTCCCAAAGGCGCAGGATTACAGGCCGAGCCACTGAGCCCGGCTGTGGTGACTTCTGAAAGAACTAGAAATTGACCTTCCATATGACTCAGCAATTCCCCTATTGGGAATATATCTTGAGGAACTCAAATCACTCTACAAAAGAGGTACCTGCACACATATGTTTGTGGTAGCTCTATTCATAATAGCAAAAACAGGGAACCAACAATGCTGTCCATCGAAGCTGGACTGGTTAAAAAAATGTGGTACATAAGCACAATTGAATGTTACACAGCCATAAAGGTCAAACTATGGACTTCGGAGCAATTTGGAGGGATTTAGAGTCTATCCTACTCAGTGATCTATCACAGAAACAAAGCACGGAGTACCAAATATTCTTACTCATAAGCGGAACTTGAACAATTATAATACTATAAGAAAGGGATTGACAGTAGTGGGAAACTATCAGGGGAGGGGTGATGGGATTGGCAGTTGAGGGAAACTGTTAGGGGAGGGGGACACATCTCAACAAGGGAACCTGCATAATCAATGTATGTACACCTAACCCTGAATTGTACCCTTTTTTTCTTTTGTTTTGTTTTTTTGAGTTGGAGTCTCATTCTGTCGCCCAGACTGGAGTGCAGTGGCCGCTCCCGGCCACCGCAGCCTCGACCTGCTGGGCTCCGGCGATCCTTCTGCCTCAGCCTTCTGAGTAGCCGGAATTACAGGCATGCGCTACCATGCCCAGCTAATTTTTTGATTTATTGTAGAGATGAGGTCTCGCTGCCCAGGTGGGTCTCGAACCCGCGGGCTCAGGCAATCCACTCACCTCAGCCTCCCAAAGGCGCGGGATTACAGGCTGAGCCTCCGAGCCCAGCTGTACCCTGTTCTTTATAATAATATATATATAATCTCCATCGTCCTAGCTTGCTGGCTTTATACCATTTCCCAAAACATTCACTACCTTTGTTCAGAGAAAGAAGTGATTAAGTGAATAAATATAATAAAACGAATTCTCTGCAATCTGAAAGATTGATAGATCCATGCTCTTACTTAAACCGGTCTTACATTATGTATTATTGGAAAGAATCTGCCTCCTACATGATGTGTAAACCTGTTAAAAACTCTTAATTGTCAAAAATGGTCACTGAGATTTACTAGAGCAAGCAAGACAGTTTGTAACTCACAACATGGCAAACAGGAACATCAGCAGAGTTACATCTGTTCCCCCAACTCCACATCCCAGGAGGGTGGCATAGTGGCCACAGACACCCTGCCCATGGTTGGCTTTGCGCTGCATCTGAAGAAATCTGGCACTTTTATAGAAAGCAGTAAACAAGACAAACATATAGGAACACACGGGAAGACAACAAAAAAAAGGCGTTTCTCTCTAACCTTCCAGTATGCATATGTGCACTGCAGTATAAATATTATTAACTTATTAAAAAAACAGCGTAAAGAACCAAAGCAAAAACATTTGTGAAATATGAGGTAAGAATTATTTTATTCAGTCAGTTGAATGAACGCCTGCCTACTCATTCACTTAGGTTTAACATCTAAATTTTACTAAATTGTGAACATCCTTTCACTTCTCTAATCTAAATTCACAGAGTTTTACAACTTCAAGTTTCCATTTGTTTTGTTTCTCTTATTTTGTTTCACTGTGCTTTCGTCTCTTAATTGCTCCCACAGAGGCAACACTTGGAGTTTCAGTACAGATAGAGTCCGGCTGGCCAGAGTGCTGGGGTGGCTTGGGTAGAGGAGAGGATTGCAGCGATTTGTATTTCACATGTTTGTAAATCAAGTCGTTCCTGGATTCATGAACTGAAACAATACATTTTTTTATAAATAGTAGTAGTTTCTACTGCTCACAAAGGGATGGTACTCAGAGTACATTTTCTGTTGCTGAGTCTTTTTCCTGTTAATGTGATCCTCCTGCCAAAGCTAGGAAGCCGAAGAGGGAAAAAAATGCAACAACGCATGTGCCTACTGCTATACTACGGTCCTGCTGAAAAGAAAAATCCTTTGTCTTTTTCTTAATTAAAATACCATTTCATCTCTATAAATTTAATATGCAATGTTTATTTAAAAAGCAAGTTTTATTTCATACAGTAGTGGTTGCAACACCTGTGCAGTGCTTACCTAGCGAACCAGAAGAGGTTTGGTTCATAACGAAACATGCTAACATCTGGTCCAGGAACCCTGAAGAAATGAGGTATCATTATGTAGGCTAATTATGCCAAGATGTTTGAAGAAAAATACTCAAAACTTAAGCTACTACAAAAGTTCTGTGATAACAGCTGCATCAGTAAATTATTTTGTAGCCAATAAAATGGAATTTCAATATCTAAACTATAACAGAACTTCCACAAAGTTAAATCCTATTCTTCATAGAAAACAAATTATAAACCATATAATGCCCACATGGCCATTTATTAACACTCATGTTATACACTCACACGTGTATACACACACACACACACACACACACACACACACACACACGCACACCAACCAGGAAAAGATATTAACTTGCTTATGGAGTTTAAAATATTTGGCTCAACAGTAGCAAAATTCAAGATACCACAAGTGATATTTCCAGATGAGTTAAATAATTATGTTAATAAATTAAACAAAAAAATTTACAAAGTAAGAAATTACTAGTCACCTAAAATAATAAAGTACACCTATTTCTGGTCTGATTTTGACCACATTGTATATTTGCTATCTGTGTAACTCAAATGGAGCAATATACAAATATCAAGATTGCATACTTACATCCATTATGCTTATTCAGAAAGATTATCCCTAGGGTGAACCAGTCATTCTAAGTGAGGTTTCCTTCAAATATGATAAGACTAATCATTTCCTTTAGTGCAAAGAAAATTGTAATATCTATAATACTTTGCCAGATGTTAAATGTATTAAATACTTTTCTTATGAGTAAATTATTTTCCAAAGGTAAATAAAACAACTTGAAAGACAGAAAAGCATTTCTGAGATATTCATGCTTTTAACAAATAAGAAACAATATTTTTAAAAGCAACTAATTTATTTCAATGCAACAGAATATAAATAACAAATTATGTATCTATGTGATTATATATAAAAATAAGTGTGCATTTTCATAAAGATGGCATTAGACACCCAAAGAAAAAGCTAAGAGAAATCCTAGATTCCTATAGGTAGTGTTATAGAACCCTATTTTCTAATGGACTCAGAATCTCATCTAGTTTCAGCTGAAACTTTGGTAATTCCAAAAAATGTATTTCCATAAAACCTAGGTATGTATAAATACTGATATATGTTTTGCTAAAATGAGAAATCCCTGCCACCAAACTTATAAGAAGAGAAGTTTTGAGGGAAAAGGGATTAGGAAATTTTATTTTAATGTACCTTAATAAGTAGGCAGGAATAGTATGTGATATGTGGTGAACAGAGGGCTTAATAACACTTGAAGTTAAGTGGATCAGTGAAATCTCAGACTCTACGCCTGCAAATTGAAATCACATAGATCTTACCCAAATTTCATAAAATATGAGGGAGACATAATAAACTTACCTAAAAACATGGTTAATGACAATGGACAGAAAAAGTCTTCATAGTTTTTAATCAAATTAAAATGGTGGAGGCTAGATGGACCACAGATGAGTTTCAGTTTCATATCTGAAGACTGTTGAAGGGCTATTGAAGTGAAGGAAGAAAATCTAGAAAGGATAAAATTCTGCACCTCTGTTTTGCATCAGACAGAACCAATCTATGCAGCTAGCCAAGCAGACCTCAGTGTCCCAAGGTAACAGGCATTACAGGTGACTTTCAGTCATATCCATTTCATACACCCATATGCTTGTTCATACAGTAAACTAGTCATCTTTGTGCCATCCATACGTGTCAGGCAGTTATCCATATTTGCATTGTTTTACTACTAAAAAATATTTGTTATCTATACTTTTTACATTTAAATTTCTTTTACAAACCCATTAGGAATAAAGCAACACTATTCTAATTCCTTACAAGTAAAAAAGAAAAAAAGCTTTGAAATGCTAAATGATTTACACTACTTCACAGAGGAAATAAATAATATATTTATTATTTATTTCAATATTAAGAGTCCTTCATAACTTAACAAATATAACATAAGGAAGCCAATGAGCTTGCAGTCAACAGTTGCATCAATATGTCAAGATAATTTAAAAAATTAAGGGGGAAACAAAGTAGTCATCTAAAAAAAAGAGTAAATGAAAAATAATAACCAAAGTATCAGTTTTCTATTGTATTCAAGGAAGAATTTTAAAAGAACAGTTGTTTACTTTGTCCATATTGTCTTTTCAAGTGTCCAATGTGGGTAAGCATAGCAGTATTTGTTTCTTTGCTTACCCTGTTATTGTTAAAGTTTGACTAATTCACTGCATATTTCACTATTAGCATAATAACTAGAAGTAAAACAGAACACAAAAGCAAATTTGTTAATACTTGTTCAGCTTTTGTGTCTGGGTTAAAGTTTTAAAAGGCTCACTGAAATTGGTGACTATAGTAAAAATGTGAAGTTATTGCAAGAATTAAATCTATGTACAAATTTGAGGTATTATGTTAGTACTGCCAATCATTTTAATTATCAAAAATGGAAAGAGATAGGTGGGAGAAGTTTAATCCTTTACAAGGCATATACTTTTATTCTAAGAATTCTTCAAATCTGTGCTTCTCTCAGTGTAACTTAATGCAGCATGTGGGGTAAACTATAAATTTAAAATAATTGTTAAATAGTCTATTGTGATTCACAAATTGGACTCATTCCTAGAAACAATCCACATTATATATTTGACACTAAACATATTACAAACTAGAACAATTTATTCATAAGCACATTACAAAGTGAGTAGTCTACCCACACTTTAATAATACTATGACCAAGACATAAAATATAAAATTATTTAAATGACTGATTATATTGTATCATGTACCACTTGATGTCATGCAATGAGAAGAGCAGTTTTCTCCTGTGGTATTCTTTCAAAAATTCATAATCTCAGTCTAATGATGAAAAATATCTGCCAAACGCAAATCAAGGGGTGCTCTGCTAAATACCTGTCAGGTATTTACTTGTTGAAGCTTCATGAAAAGATTATGAAACGATTTTCATGTGTAAAACAAGCAAAATTCTCACAGGTTGGAGGAAGCCTAGGAGACTTGATGACTAATTGCAATGTGTTGTCTTGGACTGGGTATTGGAAGAGAAAAGGATACTGAAACTCTAGTGATATAAGAATAAAAACTACAGTTTATTTAATATTGTGTTTCTAATGTTAATACTTTAGCTTTTTCAAATGTACCACAATTATATAAGATGTTTGCATTTGTATAAACTGGGAGAAAAGTTTGGGAAATTTTCTTTACTATCTATAAAAAAACCGAAATTATTTCAAAATAAAAATTAAGTAATGTTAAAAAATAACTTTTATCTTGAGTGAAAAATAAATTGATTGTTTAAAAATATTTGCTAAGTAGCATACAAATGATAGCTCTGTCATCATTATAAAATATATTAAACTTAAAGATAATTACACATTTATAAAATAAAATAGATAACATATCTTTATATTTGACAATTTTCACGTAATAACTAATGAACTTCTTTGAGGTATAAAGTCTACAAACTGTTAAGGTGAATTAACTGCAGACATGATGTACTTAGGAATTCAGCTTCTGGCATGTGATAGTTTGCTTGTTAATAATGCAGTTATCTAGCATGCTAATTATATAATGTTATCATATATATGCACATGTATATACACACATACATATACATATATATGATAACAGAACAGAGTGCTTAATAACACTTGAAGTTAAGTGGATCAGTGAAATCCCAGACCCTAGGCCTGCAAATTGAAATTGCATATATATATATATATATATTCTGGTTTTGAAGGGGATATATATCAAAGTACTCTCCATTTGATGCAATACACCTACTGAGATGCTTGATCCACTGCTCAAAAATTTTTGAACTCGTCAGTTATTGTGCTTTTGCCATTTTTTTGTTTCACCTCTTCCACATCAGCAAAATGTTTTTCTTTGAGGACATCTTTTCATCCAGGGAAACAACAAAATGTCACTTGGGGAGAGACTGGGTGAATAGGCAGGGTGAAGCAGGGGAATCATGCTGTTTTGGGCTAAAAACTGTTGAACATTCAGCACGGTGTGGGTAGGTGCATTGTCATGGTGGAATAACCAGTCACCTCTTTGCCACAACTTAGGACAATTATTCTGCAACTTGTGATGCAACCTTCTCAAAACTTCCAGATAGAAACTTTGATTGACTGCTTGATTAGAAGGGAAAAAAAATGTGAGTACACTACAAAGGGTCCACCCTCCAAAAATATAATTCCATTATTTGGGGGTCCTTCCTCATATATATAGTCACACAAGTGATTATACATGATTGGCTTTGTCAAAAATGTTGAATTTTTGAAGGCGTTATTTACTGATAGAAATACAGCTTTTCTAATATGTACCTTGCACTTAATGACTCACCCAACAGCATTTTTTATGTACTTTATCATAGATGCAAACATTTAAATACTAGGATCTGACTACAGAGAAACATTAATCCTTCCATCCAACATTGTGCAAAATTTCCCATGCTATGTGACTTAAAAAAAAAAACAAAAACCCTAGCCGGGCTCGGTGGCTCAGTGCAGGATTACTCCTGCACTTTGGGAGGCTGAGGTGAGTGGATTGTCTGATCCCGCGGGTTCGAGACCCGCCTGGGCAACTTGTGGAGACCTCATCGCTACAATAAATAAAAAAATTAGCCAGGCATGAGGCAGAAGAATCTCTGGAGCCCAGCAGGTCGAGGCTGCGGTGGCCCGGAGGGTCACTGCACTCCAGTCTGGGTGACAGAGTAAGACTCCAACTCAAAAAAAAACTTTATTCTTCTAATCATTAAAGTTGTTTTATGTATCTTTAAAATAGTGTGTATTTGGTGAAAAATAAATGCTATTTCTCTGGCATACTATTTTTCAAGTATTATTTGAGCCATTTTTAAAAAGTAAACCATTTTGTAATTTTTTAAGTTAGTAATTTTAAAAGAGCTTTCTAACATATGAATGCATTTAATATAATACTTAGTCTGCCTCATGGTTCTTAAGTATAGAACTTAGAACATTCTAAACATTATATAATATTTTTTATTACTTTTTAAGTTTTAGGTTGAGTTTCACAGGACTTTAATCACTGCAGAAAAAATGTCTAGGTTGCTTCCTATTTTAAATGCTTTAACATTTTCTATTATGCAAGCACTTCTTTGAGCATCATTAGTCATAAGTTTGTCAGGATAAATGTTAGACAAAGAACATCATTAATGGCAATGAATCCAATTCTGTATTTCACATCATTTAAAGATAATCTGTGACTATTATATATATTTGATGCATTTATCACTGATGTTTTTCTTTTACTGAGGCTAAGGTCTTTATTTGGAGTACAAATCTTATCTCTGCCATTTTTTTGATAACTGTTGTATTCTTATTATCTTCAAATAGTGATTTATTTTTAGAAATCTCTTAAAATTATTTTATTTACTTGTGAATGATAGGTTTAATTGAAATAAAATGATATAATCTAGAAATCCCTTTTGCAATAGGCAGAAATCTAGTAAAAGTAACTGTGTGAACTTCATCATGTATTGTATTTCCTCATTAAATTCAGGTCACTTCCAATAAAGCACATGACCCAAGACAGTAGAGATCACCTACATCAAATCTGAAATCAAATATTAACGTGAATATTAGCACATTTTGCAAAAATAATCTCAATATATATCACTACTCACATCTCATTCATCAAGGGATCATCTTAAAAATTGTGTTCCCCTCTTCCAGCATTAGAGCAAAGGAACTTGGCAATTTGGAGAAATTTCACCATGAAGAGCTCCTAGTAGAATACCTCAAGTGTGATACTTCTTTTGTTGACTGTCTCATGAATACTCTTCTATTGAACATAATTATATAACAAACTTGGAGCAAAAACTTCAAAGTATTCTCTGTAGTTTTGGTGTCTGATTCTAGAGACATAGAAGCAATTCCCTAGTAAGCATTCCCTTTTGAAATGCAATACTCTTTAATGAAAATTCATTAACGCTTACTCTTTAAAATATATTATTCTACCTTTCTTCTGATTCATACATATCATTTTGAAAATATCACACGACCATGTTAGAAATAGAATCTTTAGTAATTCAATAACCAAGTGACAGAAATCTAAGTGAAATTTAACATCACAGTTTAAAAATTATATCTTCATTAATAGAACTACTATAATGTTGAAAAGTTTATTTTTTTTATGCTGTAAAAATCTCAATATCAATGTAGGCTAACCCATTATCTTATTAGCATACTCCTAGTGTGTAAATGTTATACTAGTAGGAGTTCATAAAGTCAAAATTTCTTGTCATGACGCAAACAAACATAGGCATAAAATTGTAGTTTATAAGTGATTCTGTTTTTCTGCCCTATCTATGTGTTTTTGATTTTTAAAAAAATCTAGCAATGTAAGACACAAAATACTAAAAAATAACAATATACAATCATATCTGTAGAAAAAGGAATTAATATTTACATACAGATGTTATTTTAATCTGAATTATTTTTGTATTTTATTTTTTAGACTTCTTAAGGTGATAATTATTTCTATGCCTATTTAATTTTTAAATAGGTTGACATTAACAAGCTTTCTGTTAAAATAGTTAAAAATGAATTCCTGGAGAAAAATTACATTCAAAGAATTTTTTTTGTAGTATTCAAGGTGAATGGATAGTACTGTGCATAAAACAGGTCATAAGTAAGATTGCATCTTGTGCTGTAACTTTCTGTGAGAAAGCCTGCAAATCTGGGAAACACTAGAAGAATAAAGTCGTCCTCTGTGGAAACACTTTCTACCCATCAAAGTACAAGCCTCAGACTGTGCTCTCTGCTAATAATATTAGCAATACAGCTTTGTTCTATTGCCCCTAAATTCTTCCAATTCTTCTCTGTCTGTCCTTTAAAACAATGCCTTGCACTTCACATTAAGTTACCAGAAGGTGCAGAGAATGCTAACAACTGACATCACTATCTTTCCAAAATCTCAGCAAGCAGCAAAGTTCAAAGTTTTATCTGCTAGTTCTGGAACTAGCAGATAAAAGACTTGGGACTAACAAAGCACGTTTTCATGGTATTATCTCAATTGGTTGCCTTAGGATTGAACTTTCAATCTCCAAGATATTTGTGGGAAATTTAGAATCACAGAACTTCAACTCATGCTTTTTGTTTTGTTATTGTTGCTGACTCACCATAGATCAAGTTAATAGCAAACATATCATTTTTATATTTCCTCATTAATCCATGTGTTAGAGTAATTGGTATTTAATCTTTACAAAATGAGACATTTTACCTTTGATTATATTAATTTATTACATTTCCTTGAAAATGGCAAAACATAGAAAGATTTAGATGAAAAATATAAAAGAACTTAAAACTATGAAAATATCATTTTAACATATTTTAAAGGTAATAAAATTCACCTTACAAAAGAGAGTCTATTATGAGTTTTTAATAAGCAAACAGAGATTTTATTCATAATGTCATGGGACATTAACAAAAAAAGGAAAGGCAATTAATTTGTCTTCATATTTTCAAATATGATTTATTTCTAAAACTTCAATGACATATTCATAACAGGTTTGTGTGTGATGTGTTGAAAGAGTGGATGGAATGAGATAGGAGCAAATGAGAAGGAAATCTGTGACTTAAGAAGATAATTTGCCTAAGATTACTTCACTGATATTTGATACATGGAGATCTACATTCAGTTTGTCCATACTCTCAATCTCTTCTGGATTGAACACTATTATTGCCTACCATCTTTACTCAACTTTGAACTTCATGATTCAGAGAATCCAAAATTACTGGAAAGGCATCACTGAAGTAAACTTTTTTTAGTTTCTATTAGGAAATTCTATCAGAGGAAAACTCATGATGTCACGTTATTTATACACCACATGAGCCTCACCCTGAAACCTCCACATTCAGTTGTTTCATGTCAACTTAGTTTTTATTTTCCCAATACAGCTTGTAATCATTCCTCAGAGTATACATACACACACACAGACACATACATGCACACACACACACACATTAATTCTATGGTGTAAAATTCTGCTTATACTTAAAGATAATGAGTCATGAGTGAGTATAATAATTCATTTCAAATTTCGTCAAATACAAGAAATTTCAAAACAATCAGCCTCATTGTCTTTCCATTTTGTTTTGTTTTGTTTTTAAAGGTGGTATGAAATGGCTTTTACCTTGAGAATTTATTGGTGTCTTTTCCCTTAAATGTCTAAAGTATCCACTTACTGTCAAAATTGTGAGGTCTTGGTGAAGTTTTGTAAGTTTTTTTCACTAAGCATTTTGGACACATTTCACCTAGGTGGGATGTGCTGGTTACAAGTAGGAGCACTTAAAGAGGCACACTGGTGTTGTCACCAAACTGTCATACACTCTCATTGCCAGCTGCCATTTTCAAGGGTCAAAACATCAACTTATACTTCCTTCCTTACTGGTAATTCTTTATGCTAGAAATTCTAATTTCTAATTTTAATTTGTCTTCAGATACCGGAAGATTCTGACATGATCTAGCTTAAAGTCTGTCAAGAGAACATGCCTCAAGAAAATTGAGTAACCTCATTTGGATGGCTTAAAATCTCCTTTCCATTGAAGAATTTACAGAGTATTGTAAGATAATCATGTATTATGCAAATTTTGGATGTAATTATTTTTCTTTCTGGAAGAATAACTCAAAGTTTTGGTTAAGTAGCCACATCACTTGACATAATCCCTCATTCATCTTTCCCTTGCCTTAGAGCTTTGTAAAAACATGAATGTAACCTACTATGTTTTGTTTCAGTTAATTTTAGTCATTAAATAAAGTTTAATTTACACATTCATTTTTCATGTTACATTTACTTTTAGTTCTCATAGAGAAGTTGCCAAACTTCTATTTGCTTCATCTTAACTAAGATATAATTGACAAAATCATATATATTTACATGATGTTTTGATATGCATGTGCATTGTAAAGTATGTAATGAAGAAAATTAACATATCCATCACATCATATACTTATCATTATTTTGTGTGTGCATTGAGATCATTTAAGATCTAATCTCTCAGCAATTTTTGAATATACTATAACAGTGTTAATACCAATAGTCACCATGCTGTGCATCCATTATCCAGAACGTATTCATCATGTCTAACTGAAACACTGTACCTTTTAAACAACTGACTCCCTCGACCCCTGGTAACCAATGTTATACACTCTGCTTCTATGAGTTTTACTTTTTTACATGCCACATGTAAGTGAAACTATGCAGTATTCATCTTTCTGTGACTGTTTTATTTCACTTAACATAATGTCTTCCTGGTTAATCCATCTTTTCCCAAATGACAGAACGTTCTTTTTAAAGGTTGAATAGTATTTTACTGTGTCTATGGATACCACATTTTCCTTAACGTATCCTTCAAAGAATACATAAGTTGATTCCATATCATTACGAATTTGAATAATACTGCAATAAATATGGACTGTAAATAACTCTTCAACATACTGATTTCATTAATTCTTTCATTGTTTATTATTTTATTTATATCATATACAATCAGAGTTATATTGTAATTTGTGAAAAACAAAACAACAGCAACTATAAAAAACAAGTCAAAGATCACCCGGTACAATACAGAACAATACCATGATTATTACTGATAACACACAATCTGCCTTAATTTTTAAAATGCCTACATGAGACAATACATTTACAAATCAAATCAAATCAAATCAAATCTAGTTTTATGGAGAGTTGGGAATCTAAGTAGAATTTTTTTAAAGGAACTGCAACATTTCAAGTAAGATAGCCTTAAGTGGAAAATATGTTTAATTTTTTCATGAGACAGACCTTGTTTGAAATCCCTTAAGGGCCAATAGGACAATGCATGATGCAGAAAAGGTACATAAATAATAAGAGGTGTCCATTACTGTGTTTAGCCAAAAAGCACAAAAATCTTGAAGCTGTAAATGGCCTATTGAGCTCCACTATAATTCTGGAGGTCCACTGAATAGATTTACTTATTCCTTCTTCCAAAGAAAAATATGTTATAATGGCTATTTAGTTTGAGTAAATTTTTGGTAGTTAATAATAATAATAACAAACACCTCAAATTTGTTTTTAAAATATGAGGGTCATCATTTTCTAAAAAAAACCTTATAATTCTTTGCTTAGAGACTAGCAAAGTTATGAGCATAGCAGATACTCTTGTCAGTTTTTTACGTCAAAGAATATGACTCGGTATAGAATTCTTTAAATTCAATAGATTTGATAGGTCTGCTCCTACTTTGAGAACTATGTTCATTTGTAAGGGCAGGGCTCCGAGAGGATAAAAAAATGTAATGAAAAACTCTTAAACAAAATGAAATGCTGCCGTGGAGGTAGGGCACATCATTAAAGGTACCTGATTTCAGACCAGTAGAAGTGGGGACAAAAGGGAGACCCAAGGTTTACCGGTACAATGACCCCTAATCCTGCATTGTACCCCACATCTTGAAAATAAAAAGCAATAATTTTTTAGAAAAGTACTGATAGTGATAATTATCATTTATTTTAAATATAAACTCATTAGAGGGATTACTGGATCACATGATAGCTCTATTTTAACTTTTTGAGGAAACCCCATACTCCTTACCATAATGGCTGTACTAATTCACATTACCTTCAACAGCGTACAGGTTTCCCTTCAAAACACATCCCAGCCAACATTTGTTGTTATTTGTCTTTTTCATAATAGCAATTCCAACAAGTGTGAAGTGATATTCCATTGTGATTTGATTTGCATTTTCCTGATGATTAGTGATGTTGAGCATTTTACTATATACCTGTCAATCATTTGTAAGTCTTCTTTTGACAAATGTCTATTTAGGTCCTTTGCCTATTTTTTAACTGGTTGGTTTTCTTGCTATTTTGTCTGAGTTCCTTATACAATTTTTCTTTTTTTGAGTTGGAGTCTCATTCCATCACCCAGGCTGGAGTGTAGTGGCATGCTCATGGCCACCACAGCGTCTACCTGCTGGGCTCAGGCGATTCTTCTGCCTCATCCTTTCAAGTAGCCACAACTACAGGCCTGAGGTTACCATGTCCGACTGTCTTTTTTTTTTTTTTTTTTTAATTTATTGTAGAGATGAGGTCTCGTCAACTTGCCCAGACTGGACTCAAACCTCTGGGCTCAGGCAATCCTCTCACCTTGGCCTCCCAAAGCACTGGGATTACAGGCTTGAGCCATCGCACTGGGACCTTTTACATTTTATATATTAACCTCTTATCAGATTCGTGGTTTACAAACATGTTATCTCATTCTGTAGGTTGTCACTTCATTCTGTTAAATGTAACATTTTTTGTACAAAGACTTTTTACTTTGCTATAATACTATTTTCTATTTTTTCTTCTTCTTGCCTATGTTTTTGAGTCATATTTACAAAATTATTATCAAGACCAATATCAAACTGTTCCTATATTTTTTTCCTAGTAGCTTTACAGTTTTGGACTTTATGTTTAAATGGTTAGTACATTTTGAGTTGATTTTTGTAGAAAGAATGCGATATTTCCGATTTTATTCTTCTGCATGTGAATATCCTTTTCTCAATATCATTTTTTAAGAGAATTTTCTTCCATCAGTATATTTTTGAAATCTTTTTTTAAAGATCAACTGAATGTAAATGCATGAATTTCTGGGCTCTATATTCTGCTCCATTTGTATATGCTTGTTTTTATATCAGTACTTTGCTTTTTTTTTTTTTTTTTTGAGTTGGAGTCTCACTCTGTCGCCCAGACTGGAGTACAGTGACCAGTCTTGGCCACCACAGCCTCGACCTGCTGGGCTCCAGCGATCCTTCTGCCTCAGCCTTCCAAGTAGCTGGAATTATAGGCGTGCGCTACCACGCCTGGCTAATTTTTGATTTATTGTAGAGATGAGGTCTCACCAAGTTGCCCAGGCGGGTCTCGAACCCGCGAGCTCAGGCAATCCACTCACTTCAGTCTCCTAAAGGCACGGGATTACAGGCTGAGCCACCAAGCCCGGCTTGTACTATGCATTTTTATTACTCAAGTTCCGTGTTATATTTTTAAATGAGATAGCATAATAATTTCAGCTTGGTTCTTTTGCTTAAGATTGCTTTAGCTATTTAGAATTTTTTGTGGTTCCCCATTAATTTTATTTTATTTTTTCTTATTTCTGTAAAAAATGTTATTAACATTTAATACAGATTGCATGAAATCTGTAGATTGTTTTGGGTGGTCTGGGCATTTTAACAATATTAATTCTTACAATCCATAAAATCAAGATATCTTTTAATATATTTGTGTCTTTTTTTATTTGTTCTATCAGTGTTTTACAGACGTTTATTGTACAGACATTTCACCTTTTTGGTTAAATTTATTCCTAAGTATTTTTTTATTCTATTGTGATTAGATTCTCTTCTTGATTTATTTTTGAGTAGCTTCTTGTTAATTAATAGAACATTAAAAATTTTTGCAAATTAATTTTGTACACTGAAACTTTACTAAATTCATTTATTACTTCTAACAGTTGATTTTTGATGAAGTCTTAAGTGTTTTCTCTATATGTGATGATGTCATATACAAAAAGAGACAGTTTTACTTCTTCCTTTTACCTTAGGATACGTCTTATTTATTTTTCTCGCCTCATTTTTCTGGCAAGTACTTCCAACACTATACTGAATATAAATGTTTATTGTGAGCAACCTTGTCTTGCTTTTGATCTTAGAGAAAAAGCTTTCAACTTTTTATTATTGATTATAATGTTATCTGTGGGGTTTTCACATATGGCTTTTATAATTATATTTAGCTCTAGTATAAAAGTTAAAAGAGAAAAGAATTTAAAAACAAATATAGGTACAATAATTTGGTGATAAATGCACAACATAAAATATAAATTATAATATCAATAACATAAAATGTAGCATTGAGAAGTTGAAATATAGAGTTTTAGTACACAAGGTTAAGATTTTATCAACTTAAAATAGGAAATAATCATAAAATATTTTATATAAGCCTTATAGTAACCACAAAGATAATATCTATAGTAAATATACATACACATTTTTAAAAAGTCAAAACATGCCAATAAAAAAGGAAAGCAAGCTAACAAAACCATCGAATTACAAAGAAAGACAGCAAGAAAGGAAAAATGAAACAAAGGAACAATAATATAGTCAGAAAGCAGTTTTTAAAAAATGATCCTAGTAAATAGTTACTTATCAAAAATTACATTTTTTCAAACTCAAAGGCAGACTGAATGGATTTTAAAAAATAGAAAAACATTAAATTATACACCTCCTAAAAGAGACTTACTTTAGCTATAAGGACAAATGTAGGCTGAACGTGAAAAGAATGAAAAAAATATTTTCCATGCAAATGGAAACCAAAAGAGAGTAGTGGTAGCTATTCTTATATGAGACAAAATAGACTTTGTGTCAAAAACTTCTTCTAGAGTCAAAGGTCATTATATTATGGCAAAGATGCCAATTCATCAAAAGGATACAACAATTAAAAGTATGAGTTCAACATCAGAATATCTAAATATATGCAGTAAATATGAGAATAACTAAAGAATGAAATAGACAGTAATACAATAATAGTAGGGAATGTCAATACCATACTTTCAATAATGCATATACCATCCCAGAGAGAAATTGATAAAAATTGGACTTGTACAACCCTATAGACTAAATAGATACAGCAGACACATACAGGACACTCCATCCAAAAGCTGCAAAGCGTCCATTCTTTTCAAGTGTACATGGAACGTTCTCCAGAATAGCTCATATGCTAGGCTACAAAATAAGTCTTAACAAAATCTAGATTGAAATATTATCAAGTAACTTTTCTGACCATTGTGGTATGAAACTAGAAATCAATAACAGTAAAAATCGGATAATTTACAAATATGTGGAAATTAAACAACACACTTTTGAACAGCAAATGGGTAAAAAAAAAACAAAAAGGAGATAGTGAGGCAGATTCACTAATTACCAATTCTAAGAGCAGATCCCCAATGAGTAGAGAATAACAAAGATCATCACTATGCCAACCACCAGAAACAGGAGTCCATACACTTATGTGCACTTTATTGTGCCCTTCTGAGTAAATCCACATGTACTGCTTCTCTATTTGCCTAGGTTCAGTGAGACAGAACACAGTCACTCACAAATTATAAGCTGTAAGACTCCCAAAATAGCCCACCCTTGGCGATTTGATCCACTGAGCAAAGCACTGAAGGACACCCCACTTTTAGGAGAGAGAAAAACAAAACCCAGGCTTCCTGGGTAATTCCTCACAACTCAAGATATTACGTTTTCAAAGAGGGGTAGAAACAAGGCCTGGAACTTTTCAGACAGCTTTTTCCTAACTCAGGATATTTCTTTCTCATCATATTCTGCAATTGAATTTTTGAAACTACAAGCAAGACTGGGGAAATAACTGGGCTAGCCCAAAATCATCTGGAGAACTATCCTGAAGAAATTGGAAAAGAGCTTGAGAGAAAATAAAATGGAAACAACATACCAAATAATGGGATAAAGCATATCAGTTCTAAGTAAGAAGTTATGGCAATGAATGCCTTTACTAATAAAAATAAACAACTAAGAAAACAATCTTAAATTACATCTCAAGGAACTGGAAAAAGAAGAAAACACTAAGACCGGTCAGTAAAAGAAAGAACATAAAGATCAGAGCATAAATAAATGAAGGAGAGGTCAGAAAACTAAAATAAAACTTCAAAAAACCAGCCGGGATCGCTAGCTCAGCCTGTAATCCCGCGCCTTTGGGAGGCTGAGGTGAGTGGATTGCCTGAGCCCGCGGGTTCGAGACCCACCTGGGCAGCGAGACCTCATCTCTACAATAAATTAAAAAAAAAAATCAGCTGGGCGTGGTAGCACATGCCTGTAATTCCGGCTACTTGGAAGGCTGAGGCGGAAGGATCGCCGGAGCCCAGCAGGGGCCACCGCAGCTCCAGTGTGGGCGACAGAGTGAGACTCCAACTCAAAAAAAAAAAAAAAACTTCAAAAAACCTAAAAGTTGTTTTTCAAAAAGATAAAATTGACAAACCTTTTTGGTAGACCAAGAAAAAAAAAAAAAAAAACAGAAGACTCAAATAAATAAAATCAGAAATTAAAAAAAGAGATATTAAAACTAATACCATAGATATACAAAAGATCATAGGAGGCTACTATGAACAATTATAATACACAACCATATTGAATGACCTTGAAGAAATGGGGTAAATTCCTACAAACACAAAAGAACACAGACTGAATAAAGAAAAAATTTCAGCAGACCAATAACGCATTAGGAGACTGAATAAGTAACCCCAAAACTCTTAAGTCTAGTGCCTTATGTTTTCACAGATGAGTTCTACCAAATACTTAAATAGTTAGTGGCAATTTTTTCTCGAAGTCTTTCAAACAATTGAAGTGAGAAGTTTGAGTACTTCTAAATTCTTTTTTTTTTTTTTGAGTTGGAGTCTCATTCCATCACCCAGGCTGGTGGAATGCAGTAGCACACTCATGGCCACCCCAGCATCAACCTGCTGGACTCCAGCAATCCTTCCACCTCAACCTTCCAAGTAGCCAGAACTACAGGTGCGCAATACCATGCCCGGCTAATTTTTTGATTTATTGTAGAGAGAGGTCTCACCATGTTTCCCATGCTGGTCTCAAACCCGTGGGCTCAGGCAATCCTCTTGCCTTGGCCTCCCACAGTGCTGGGATTACAGGGTTGAGCCACCACGCCCAGCCTCCAAATTCACTTTATGAGTCCAATTATTATTGCTATAAAACTAAAGAGAGGTGAGGACACCACAAGAAAATGTAGATCAATATCCTTGATGAATATAGATGCAGAAATTCTCGACAAAGTACTAGCAAACTAAATTCAATAGCACATTTAAAAAATTATACACCATGATCAAATGGAGTGATCTAACATTTGCAAATCAATAGATATGATACATCAGAGAAGGAGAAAGAAGAATGCAAATGAAATGGTAATTTCATTAAGTGAAGAGAAAGCATTTAGCAGCACTCAAGAGATTATTTTATAATAACAATCTTTAACAAATTAGGTATAGAAGGAATATTCCTCAATTTATACATGTATAGTATACAACACACTTTATTTTTTTTTATTTTATTTTATTTTTTGAGTTGGAGTCTCACTCGGTCGCCCAGATTGGAGTGCAGTGGCCGCTCCCGGCCACCGCAGCCTCGACCCGCTGGCCTCAGCGATCCTTCCGCCTCAGCCTTCTGAGTAGCCGGAATTACAGGCATGCGCTACCACACCCGGCTGATTTTTTGATTTATTGTAGAGATGAGGTCTCACTGCCCAGGCGGGTCTCGAACCCGCAGGCTCAGGCAATCCACTCACCTCAGCCTCCCAAAGGTGCGGGATTACAGGCTGAGCCACCGAAAAAGTCAAAGTTAACTTTTCCTGTAAAAGTTCTAAGAATGAAGTGTCTGTAGTATTTTCAGATTTCATTTTTTTTTTAAAGATAATAGATTACAGAAAAATATTTGGATAGACTAGCTATTGTTGCAGGAGTTTTGAGCTTCACTGTCAGCTTAAAACAGCAACCTGAGGTTATTTTCCCACAACCAAGAAGATTAAGGAATGTGAACTCCAAAAGGACAAGTGAAAGAGTTTATTAAGCAAAAAAAAGTCTCTCCAGGGAAGAGAGGGGGCCTGAAATGGGTTACCCGGTGCTAGGAGGTTTTAGCGTGTGTGGTTTTTATCTTATCTTTTCTGGGCGTGTTTCTCTCATTTACATCTCATCTTCCCCTTACTCCCTGAGACCCAATTCTTAATGCACATGTGGTTCCTTGACCAAAGTTACTCCATCTTGAATATTATCCATAAGTACCACAGAAAAGCCCACTGTGGTGGGGGTGGGAGACCACAATGCAAATACTATGTTGATGATATTATAACAACCCAAGGTCAAGTTAGGGCATTTAGTTAATCTTCTGCATATGTGTTTGACATCCATGTTTGAAAGGATGTTCTTAACCACACTAACCACATTTCCAGCCAACAGGTATATAATGGGGGTGGGGCAAGGTGCATTCCTGCAGGTGTTAAAACTCCTCAAGACCCTTCTTCTCTTTCTGCTTAACCAGTTTCTGACTACCTCCTCTCTCATTATGATAATATTTCAGTCATATGCCACATAACAGAGTTTCAGTCAAAAATAAACTGCATATACAATGGAGCTGAAAAATTTCTATTGTATGTGGATGTCCTGATGATACTGGCCTTGTGTAGGCCTGGCTGATGTATGTGTTTATAACTTAGTTCTTCGCAAAAAAAAAATTTTTAAGGTAAATAAAAGTAACATGAAAAAATCTTATAGAATAAAAATATGTGTAAATATTTTTTGTACAAGTATATAATGTATTTACGTTTTAAGCTGTGTTATTACGTAAAGTCAAAAAGTTAAAAAATAAAGTGTTTACAAAGCAATTTCAGAAAAATAAAATTATTTAATAGTAAAAGCGTTAATAAATTTGATGTAGCCTGAGTGTAGTGTTTAGAAAGTATATCGTAGTGTACAGTAACATCCTAGGCCTTCACATTCACTCACCACTTACTCATTGACTCGCCCAGAGCAACTTCTAGTCCTGCAAGCTCTATTTGAGGTAAGTAATCTTTTATACTGTATTTTTACTGTGCCTTTTCTAGATATGCTTAGATACACAAATACTTAACGCTGTGCTACCACTGCCTAGAGTATTCAGTAGAGTAACTTGCTATACAAGTTTGTATCCTAGAAGCAATTGATTATATCATATAGCCTAGATGTATAGCAGGCTATATGATCTAGTTTTGTGTAAATACCTTCTATGAGGTTTTCATAACAAGAATCACCTAACAATGATTTTTTCAGAATGTATAACTGTCTCCTTAAGTGACACATGACTGTTCAAGAATCCAGATAAAATTTTGGTAAATTGAACTAGATTAAAATAGTTTGAAGTACGCAAAAAATACTCTATATTTTTAAATTTTTCTTTAAAATACCTGAGAGTAAATATTTTAGATTAGACTTTCTCTGTTACCTCTGCTCTTATAGTATGAAAGCAGTCATAGATAAAATGTAAACAAATGAGTATTATTCTTTCGATAAAACTTCATGTAGAAAATCAGGCATTGGGACAGATTTGGCCTATTGACTATAATTTTTCAATTTGTGGTCTAATGAAAAAAAGACCATGTTTGAGAGTTTTTATTTAATGAAAATTAATGTTCATGATAAAAGTTGGCTTACCCAATTAATATTTATAATTACTTTATGAGAAAAGGAAATAGTTTTTAAAATCTATTTTAATATAAAATAGTTATCAGAAAAATGGTAATAATCATTTACTCATAGAACCTGAACTGAATGAAAAACTTTAAAATTTTCTTAAAATGTCTTAATGTAAATGAGTATTTGATATTAAACTATGAAGCAAAATAATGAATTACAAAGTTGTGCTCATAAGAAGTTCTTTAAACACAAGCACAGTGCACTGCAAGGCAGTTATCATGCTTGCATATTTTTTAATTTTTATAGACTTTATTATAGCTATTTTTATGGAAACGTAGAAGGTGAAATTAGTATGATTACTAAATTCAATGAGCCAATAGATAGGTGACAATAATCATAATAGGTTCCTTTAATAGTACTTAGAATAAAGATACACATATTAGAATTATCACCTTGTAGCCCAAGAGCATATTTTCATAAAATCTAAGTTACTACCAGTCAGGAAACAACCCTGTTAAGTAATTAAAGAATTGAGCAAAATTTTGAGATACTTTAAAATATTTCTCTTATTTGCCCTTTACATATAAGAGGAAAAGATAGACATCTCCTTATTGTTGATTTCATTCTCTTTTTAGGGAAAATAGTGTATTATGTATTAAATCAAACTAAAAAAATTTAAAATGCCCAAATTTTCCATTTATTCAGACAGTTATTTAAAAATAATAGTCAGCATAGCTAATATTTATAAGGCACTTACTTGTTTTCAGGCGCCATTCTTGAAAACAACAATGTAATGTGGGTACTGTATATACACCTATTTTACTAGTGATGAAACTGAGATCCAGAAAGTTTAGATGACTTAACCATAGTCCTCCACTGCAAAAACTGGAGAGTCCCAGGCAGTCTGTGCTCTTAACCTCTGTGCATACCACTGTACAGAAAGAAATATTATATGGTATAGAACCACCTCATAAAGGTTTCCCCAGTGTTTATACAGTTCCAAATAAGAGGACAATTTGAAACACAAAATAAATACATAAATGCTGTTGAAAATCTCTGGGCCTGGTAGTATGCACATATTGTTTCAACTTCTCGGGAGGAAGAGATGGAAAGATCACCTGAGTCTAGGAGTTTGGGTCCAGCCTGGGCAACATAGTAAGATTCTTCTCAAAAAAAAAAATAAAAAATAAAAAAAGCCAGGAGAAGTGGCTCAAGTCTGTAATCCCAGCGTTTTGGGAGGCCGAGGTGAGAGGATTGCCTGAGCCCAGGAATTCAAGACCGTCTGGGCAACTTGGTGAGACCTCGTCTCTACAATAATCAAAAAATTAGCCAGGCATGGTAGCACACACCTGTAGTTTCGGCTACTTGGAAGGCTGAGGCAGAAGGATCGCCTGAGCCCCGCAGGTCAATGCTGGGGTGGCCCTGAGCAGCCTCTGCACTCCAGCCTGGGTGATGGAGTGAGAATCCAACTCAAAAAATAAAATGTTGATAACTAATATTTTAATTCTTCATATTTTTCTTGATTTCTTTGTATTTGATGTATTATTTTCCAATAATAAGCAAGATAAATGAAAGATATCAAAGAAGTATTTGAATATGCTCTGCTTCCTATGAACAGTTAGGCAAATGGAAATGAGATCCACCTTCATGAAACTATTTATTAACTCATGACATATATTTGCTTGTTTTGTTTCTCACACATATATGCATGCACACATACAAAACACTAGTGCATACTCTCATGTACACACTGTCATCCATATGCACACAGAGATTGACACACACACTGCAGTGTGCAAGTGAGCTGTGGTCTACTGGTTCCAGACCTTGCTCTATCATTAGATGAAATAATCTTGGAAATTGACATAGTCTCATTTTGAAGTTGGGGTGCAAAATTGGGTAGCATAAATGGTGTCTAAGGGCTTTTCTTGTGTAGTTTATGATTTTGTGTTAATTTTCTGAATTATAGTTTATGGGGTATTTTGGTGATTCATAATTAATGAATTTCAATCCATGTTATGGGCTCAATATTAATACAATTTACAATTTTTTTCTTTTATATATAAATATGCAAATTTTATGGGCCCAGCTATATAATTGTTTATCATGTGAACTCTGTGTGTCTTTTACAAGGTTTGTGTCACAGCTCAGCACATGTTTTATGACTAAGAGGCATTTTAGACTAGCTAAATGAAAAAATACTTACCCCAAGATGATAAATAAGAGGTTTCTATGGTCTGAAAATCCCATGTCTTGTTTAAATGAGCTTTCTCTTTCTGATTTCTAATGGGTACTCTGGGGAAAGAAGCCACTTCTGTTGTTCCATTATATATATATATATTTCCAGACACTAGATTGACAGTTTTGTTTCTCTATCTGCTCTGTTTCTCTTTTTACCTATAGGTAGGCCCAAGATGAAAATAAAATCTGTAGATATTCATGGAACAGCCACTAAGCAACTTCAGGTATAAAAATCAATATGGTTCCAACTACAGGAAAATAATTGGCTTTTGCTGCCTGACTGACCTTTCTACTGAATACAGCAGACTTAAACACAGCTCCACCATTCTGGGGTTTATTACAAGTGAACTTAGGTTTTTCTTGTGCTTTAACAATTATCTAGCTTGAGTTATAACAAATATACTCTGATACTTTTTTTTTAATTTGTGGACTTTGATGAGTAGTGGTATGCTAGCTGCCTCGTTATTAGAAAATAATGCAATGTTGTTTCCACCAGCAAACACAATTTGTCAATTACATTTGTTATTGTTTCATATGGAAAATAACTTCTGGTTACTGTGGATTGATGTAAAAACCACACACCATGTCCAAATAGCTTGGGAAATAAAACATGTCAGTATAGTATATTCAATGACTGTTAAAAAATAATAAATAAACCAAATTGTTCTGCAGTGTCATGATATATGGGAATGGCTTCAAGAATCATAATGTATTACTACATATCATTTTCAAAAATATAATAAATTAAAGATCATATATTTAAACTTAAAAAAACCTTCAAGCTCTGCTAATAGTTGACATTCAGCTAATTTGCAAAGATAAATTATAATTGTGATATCCACATTTTTTGTGGTTTAACTCCTGAATCTAATTGACAAAAATTAAAATGATTAAATAAATAAAAATGTGTCTTTGACTTTGTCATACATAGAAAGATTGAAGAATTTTTATGGTGAAAAGAACCTAGAGTTTTGAAGTATTATTATACAGTATGATTGAAAAATAATATAAATAAAGATTAATTAGCTAACATATACATGAAAATGATAGCAGAGAAACTGCGATTTCTTTCCAGAATATGTTTCTTTCAGTAGCGTTATACCTTTCTCAGATTTTAATGTCTGTATTCTCCATTTTGTAACCAGAAACAAACAACACAGGTAGCTTGAAGTTTTAAAGGTTGGATAGCAATAAATTTTCATCTGAGTTTTTGCCTCCATTCCAATTTCTAACTTCATTTTTAAAATGTCCAACTTGGAGAGGAGGGAAAGATGGCGGTGGAGCCAGTGGGACTATGAGGGTTTCCATGTGAGTGAGTGATTGCATGGAAAATTTTGCATACATATGTGCTGGTGAGCTAGTGGGCATGTGAGTGGCTGACTGAGTGAGGGCTAGGGAGGTAGTGGCCAGGGCTCTTCTGGTGCTGTGGCTGGTGACACAGCGTGGGCTTGGACTCTAGTGATTCCTGGGATGCAGAAGCCCAGCGCCATGTCTCTTTCTTTTCTCTTCTTTCTTTTTTTTCAAATCAACGAACCCTCCCTGGCAAGAAAACACGGGGAGAGACCGTCTAAGTGGGGCTCATGAGTGGGTGGCCAGGCCCCTCGTGCAACAGCAGGTGCTGTAGCTTCTCTACTTCATCCCTGGCTCTTCCCGGGTCACAGAAGCAGAGCAGCATTGTTTTTTCAAAATAGACAGAAGTTTCCCTTTGGAAAAGTGGCATGGAGACACTATTGCCCCAGGTGCTCCCTCACCACTGAAGCAGGAGAGAGATTGCTCTGGGCTTTGCCTCATCACTTCAGCACCTTGCAGGGTGCTGGAAAGGGCTACAGACCAAGTCCAGAGACAAGTTCCCATGGAAGAGGACAAGAGAGGCACTCCACCACCATATTGAAGGCGGTACAGGAAAGTGCTCCGACTTGCTCACCAGGGACCAACAGATCTGATCTCTGTGACTGGCAGATCAATTACTCAGGGCTTGATTGTGACCCAAAGGGAATATCCTGAGAGCACAAACTTTAGAGAGACCTGATGAGTGCTGAGTTCCAGGCGCTCACCCCCTACCCTGATCCAGCTGTGGGACTAAGGGTGTGGCCAGAGAAGGAGGAAGAACTCCAAAGAGATCAGTGGTGAGTCTGGGGCTGACCCAAACCCCCTCCTTCCCAATGATCCTCTGAACTTCAGACCCACACAGCTGGGCCACGACTGAGAGGGACAAATCCAGGCAGAGCCTGGATGTCAGCCGCAATAGGAGAGTTCCATTCCAAAAGAGTACATTCCAGGGGAAGAGACAGTCCCCTTAGACCCCACCAGAGATCTCCCTGACCATATGAGAGTGGGAGGGGAAGTCTGCAGCCCCACCCACCCCCACTGTCCCTCCTCCTTCCCTGCTTCTTTCCCTGAGGAGAGAATGAAATAGGTGGCTCTGCAGACCTGACTGCAGGAACAATTACAGAGCCTGCCACAAGAGGGCAGGTTTTTTTTGTGTTTTTGTTTTTTAATTTTCAATTATTTTTTAATTAAAAAAAAACACTTTTTTTGACTGTTTGCTTGTTAATTCATCTATTTAAAAAATATTTTTCCTTTGTGCATGAATGTGTATGTGAGGGTTTGATTGGTATCCCCCCCAATTTTTTGTTTTTAATTTATCTTTTCTTTTTCTGTTTTTTTCTTCTTTTTTGTTTTCTGTTTTTGTGTGTATGTGAATGATTGAGTGCTCATCTTTCAATTATGTTGTGGTTGTTGGTTTTGTTCTTTTGTTCTTCTGGATCTTTTTATATTCATTTTTTGTAGTTTAAAGGGAATGTCAATAGATGTGTGAGGGTTTCACCTGAATCCCCCTTTTTTTTCTTTCGGTCTTTCTGTTTTTCTCCTCTATTCACTTTGTACTAGATATGTGAGTGAGTTTGTTTGTTACTGATTATTTTGTTTCACTTTGTTGTAATTGCAGTTTGTTTTGGAGTGTGTGTGTATGTGTTCAATTGCTTTTGCATTGGTTTCTGCTTTGCATCGTCATATAGAGTGGTAGTGGGGAGTGGGTCTCAGGGAACACATACCATAATAACTGACCATTTTGATTTGCAAGTAGTATCTGATTCCTAGCATCCCTTCCCCCACTTTATTCGAATTTCAAAAACTACAAGAGACAAAGCTTCCCATCCACCATCCTATTTTGTAATATAACAAATCCAGAGCCAGAATCAGGGAAGAATAGAGGTCTGAGAAAATGTCAGAAGGGAAAGCCTCTCCCACTGATGCTGAATAATAGAACTAAAGATAAAAACAAGAGATCTATCAAAAATGAGGAAAAGCCAAAGAAAGATCTCAGGCAATTTCAAGTGTCCCAATGACATAACTTCTGAAAAATTACACCTTGGTGCCCAAACAATGGAAGTCACCAAAGACTGTCCCCAGAATATGACAGGGATTAGGGAATGGTAGGAAAGAGTGAATAGGACTCAAGAAAGATAAGACGCGGCTGGGCTTATTGGCTCAGCCTGTAATCCCAGGTTTGGGAAGCTGAGGTGAGTGGATTGCCTGAGTCTGCGGGTTTGAGACCTGCCTGGGCAACTTGGCGAGACGTCATCTCTACAATAAATAAAAAATTAGCTGGGTGTGGTAGCGCATGCCTATAGTTCCAGCTACTTGGACCACTGAGGTGGAAGGATCACTGGAGTCCAGCAGATCGAGGCTGCAGTGGCCAGGAGTGGCCACTGCACTCTGGTCTGGGTGACAGAGTGAGACTCCAACTCAAAAAAAAAAAACAAAAAAAAAGATAATATGCAACACTGAAAGAACTTGTAACAGAGATTTGGGCAATAAAAAATTTCATTCAGGAAATAAATAACAAGATGACAAGCATGGAAAGTAGAATTAATCTAGCTGAAGAATCTCAGAACTTGAAGACCAGAACATGGAAATAGCTCAATCTGTAAAAAACATGGAAAGAAGACTCAGAAAGAAAGAACAAAGCCTATAAAAGATGTGCAATTATATCAAGAGGCCGAACCTACACCTGATAGGTATCCCAGAAGAAGAAAGGGGAATGGAGAACAACTTGGAGCAAGTATACCAGAAAGTAATCCAAGAAAACTTTCCCCATCTCACCAGAGATGTGACCAGCCAAGCACAAGACATACAGAGAATCCCCAAAAGACATCAAATGAGAAGACAAACCCCTAAACACATAGTAATTCACCTAAACAAAGTAGGCACACACACACACACACAAATCCAAAAGGCAGCTAGAGAGTAAGATCAGACTACCTACCAGGGAAAACCAATCAGAATAGCAGCAGACCTATTGGCAGAAACACTACAAACAAGAAGGGACTGGAGTCCTATAGTCAAAGTCCTCAAAGATAAACAATTTAAACCAAGAATTTCTTATACAGCCAAGCTCAGCTTCATCAGTGATGGAGAATTAAAATCCTTCCAAGACATCCAATCCCTAAGAGATTATGCAGCTTCCAGACCAGGTCTACAGGAGACACTTAAAAGGGTATTAAGGACAGAAGAAAGAAGAAAAAGATTGACTGCACACTTCCCAAGAGAATAGCAGAGTACAGAATCAGTAGAGAATACAGCGCAACATGAGACATGAAAACACATACACACATTAGCTCCAAAGCAAAAAGAAAACAAGCAAAGGAAAAACTTCATAAGAATCTCATAATAGGGATAAACAATCATATTTCAATAATCAGCCTGAAAGTGAATGGACTAAATGCACCACTGAAAAGATACACAATGGCAGACTGAATAAGAAACCATGGCCCAATTATTTGCTGCATCCAGGAGACTCATCTCACTCCAAGGGGCGCACACAGACTCAAAGTTAAGGGTTAGTTTCCAGGCAAATGAGTTTCCAGGCAAATGGATCACAAAAGAAGGCAGGAGTTATAACCTTTTTTATTTTTTTATTTTTTTGAGTTGGAGTCTCACTCTGTCGACCAGACTGGAGTGCAGTGGCCTCCCAGCCACTACAGCCTCGACCTGCTGGGCTCGGACTATCCTTCCACCTCAGCCTTCCAAGTAGCCAGAATTATAGGCATGCGCTACCACGCCCGGCTGATTTTT
>NW_007255394.1:0-13882 GCF_000164805.1 Carlito syrichta | reverse complement strand
TATTTATTGTACAGATGAGGTCTCGCCTGCCCAGGCGGGTCTCGAACCCACGGGCTCAGGTAATCCACTCACCTCAGACTCCCAAAGGTGCGGGATTACAGGCTGAGCCACCGAGCCCGGTTAGGAGTTATAATCTTAATATCAGACAAAACAGCCTTTAAGCTAACAAAAATTTAAAAAGATGCAAAAGAACACGACAAAATGATAAAAGTTTCAATCCATCAACAAAAAATATCCATCCTAAACATATACACACCTAACAGAGGAGCCCCAGCATTTATAAAGCAACTACTAAGTAAACTAAAAAAAAATACTGACTCTAACACTATTATAGTAGGGGACTTTAATACCCCACTGACAGCCCTAGATAGATCATAGAGGCAAAAAAATCAACATGGAGATCCAGAATCTAAACTTAACACTCAACCATATGGACTTAATAAATACCTACAGATTATTCCACCCAATAATCACAGAATATACATTCTACTCATCACCACATGGAACATACTCCAAGATTGATCACATCCTTGGCCATAAATCAAGCATAAACAAATTCCATAAGGTTGAAATCTTGCCACACACATTCTCAGATGAGTGGAATAAATTTAAATATCTACACCAAAACATTTCCCCAAAGCCCACAAAGACATGGACACTAAATAGCATGATGCTGAACGACTACTGGGTCAACACTGAAATCAAAGCAGAAATTGAATGATTTCCGGAATCAAATGAAAATGAAGAAACATCTTACCAAAACCTCTGGGATGCCCTGAAAGCAATTCTCAGAGGGGAATTTATATCTCTACAAGCACACATCAAGAAAACAGAAAGATCAGATGCTGAGAGCCTAACAAATCACCTAAGAGAGCTGGAAAGAGAAGACCACCAAAACCCCAACTTTAGCAGAATAATCCAGATCACAAAAATAAGAGCCCAAATACGGGCCATAGAAGACAAAAATATCATAGAAAACATCAACAAAATAAAAAACTGGTTTTTTGAAAGAATTAATAAGATTGATGGGCCCCTACCCAGAATGACCAAGAAAAAAAGATAAAAAGCCCAAATAAACACAATGAGAATCACAAAAGAGCAAATCTCAACTGACCCCAAAGAAATACAAAAGATTATCAGAGATTACTATGTACACCTATATGGAAACAAACTTGATAACTGAAATAAAAAGGTGGAATTTCTGACATCACACAACCTCCCTAGGTTGAAACAAGAAGACATTGTTACACTAAATAGACCAATAACAACCCAGGAAATTGACTCTGTCATATGAAAACTACCTATCAGAAAAGCCCTGGACCAGATGGCTTTCCAGCAGAATTCTACAAAATGTACAAGGAGGAGCTGATACCAATCCTACTGAAAGCATTCCAGGCAATTGAGAAAGGTGGAATTCTCCTCAAATCATTTTATAAAGCTCACATCACAATGATACCCAAACCGGGTAAAGATCCAACAAAGAAAGATAACTATAGGCCAATATCCCTTATGAACATAGATGCAAAAATCGTCAACAAGATTCTAGCAAATTGAGTCCAAAAGAAAAATCTCAAAAATCATCCACCATGACCCAGTAGGTTTCATCCCCAGGATATAGGTCTGGTTCAACATTTGTAAGACCATAAATGTCATTAAATACATCGACAGATGTAAACAAAACCACATGATTATCTCATTAAATGCAGAAAAAAAGCTTTTGATAAACTCCAGCATCTTGATAAAAACCCTCAAACACCTGGGTATAGAAGGAATATACCTCAAAATAGTAAGTGCCATCTATGAGAAACCCACAGCTAACATATTGCTAAATGGACAGAAACTAGAAACATTTCCCCTGAAAACTGGAATGAGACAAGGCTGCCCACTCTCAGCACTCTTGTTCAACATTGTGCTGGAAGTCCCAGCTTGGGCAATTAGACAAGAGAAGAAAACAGGGATATCCAAATAGGAAAAGAGGAAGTCAAGTTATCCCTCTTTGCTGATGATATGATCCTATACCTTGGAAATCCAAGAGAATCTGTCAAAAAATCTGCTTGCACTGATAAAGGACTTTGGCAAAGTCTCAGGGTACAAGATAAACGTGCAAAAGACAGTTGCATTCCTAAACACCAACAACAAGCAGGCAGTGACCCAAATAAAAGGCACAATCCCATTCACAATAGCCACACAGACACACACACAAAGAAATACCTCGGCATTTTCCTAACCAGAGAAGTAAAAAACCTTTACAATGAGAACTACAAAACACTGCTCAAAGAAATCTAAGAAGACACAAACATATGGAAAAATATTGCATGCTAATGGATAGGAAGAATCAACATTGTTAAAATGTCCATCCTACCAAAGGCAATCTACAGAATCAATGCAATACCCATTAAGTTACCAACATCATTCTTCTCAGACCTGGAAATGACAATACATAAAATCTAATGGAAACATAAACGACTGTGAAGAGCCTAAACAATCCTTAGCAAAAGAAACAAAGCAGGAGGTATCACACTTGCAGACTTCAAACTTTATTATAAGCCTACAGTAATCAAAACAGCCTGGTATTGGTACAAGAACAGGCACATAGATCAATGGAACAGGATAGAGATTCCGGAAGCAAAACCTCAATTCCTCAACCAACTCATTTTTGACAAAGCCACCAGCAACAACCACTGGGGAGAGGAGAACCTATTCAGTAAATGGTACTGGAAAATCTGGCTTACCACATGCAGAAGATTAAAACAGGACCCCTGTCTATCACCATATACAAAAATTAACTCTAAATGGATCCAAGACCTAAGCATAAAACCTTAAACTATAAGAATCGTAGAAAATGCAGGAGACACCCTTATGGAAATTGGAACTGGCAACCCTAAAGACCAATGCCTTAAGAAATAAGATATATAAGTGGGACTTAATCAAACTAACCATCAAGAGAGCAGGGAGACAGCTTACGGAATGGGAAAAATATTTGCCAACCGTATGCCTGACAAGGCCTAACATCTAGGCTCTACAAGGAACTCAAATGTGCTGAAAAGAAAAAAACAAAGAGCCCCTTTAAAAAGTGGGCAAAATACATGAATAGATACTTTTCAAAAGAAGATATATGGACAGCCAACAGACACATGAAAAAGTGCTCAGCCTCACTCATCATCAGAGAAATGCAAATTAAAACCACATTAAGATACCACCTAACCCCAGTAAGAATGGCCATCGGTAATAAAACAAAACAACCGATGCTGGCGAGGATGTGGAGGAAAAGGAACCTTCTACACTGCTGGTGGGAACGCAAACTAGTACAACCTCTTTGGAAGACAGTGGGGTGATTTCTGAAAGAACTAGAAATTGGCCTTCCTTATGACCCAGCAATTCCCCTATTGGGAACATACCCAGAGGAACTCAAATCATTCTACAAAAAAGATACCTAGACACATATGTTTGTTGCAACTCTATTCACAATAGCAAAAACATGGAACCAAGTATGTTGCCCATCGAAGCTGGACTGGATAAAGAAAATGTGGTACATATACACAATGGAATATTATGCAGCCATAGAGAAGGACAAATATATGGACTTCGTAGCAACTTGGATGGATTTGGAGTGGATCATACTCAGTGATCTATCACAGAAACAAAGAACAGAGTACCATATGTTCTCACTCGTAAGCGGACCTTGAACAATTATAATAGTATCAGAAAGCATTTGACAGTAATGGGAAATTTTCAGGGGAGCGGGGTGGGATTGGTTCTTGAGGGAAACTGCTGGGGAGTGAGAGACATACCTCATCAACAAGGGTGCCTGCATAATCAATATTTGTATACCTAACCCTGAATTGTACCCCACATCTTTATAATAAAAAAAATTAAAAAGAAAAAAAAAAGTTTAATCTTTAAAATAGAGGTAATTTTAAGTTTTCAAAGTCATGTAAAACAATTTTTATGGGCGGGCACATGCGTAGCTGATTGTTGAAAATTTAATCATGGAAATACTGCAGTAAGTCTGTTCAATTCTTTAGTAATGAACTAGACTACTTCTTGGTCATTTCATTGTCTCTATTTGTTGTTCTCTCTTAAGAGACCAAAACGTAATAATCTTTAAAAGTCAAACTAAAATGTAATCAAATGGGTATACATATTTAAAGATAATGATTTCTTAAAAACTTAATGAAATTCAGGTAGCTCATAACCAAAAACATTAGAACTAACAATGAGAAAGTTGTTGAAAATGAAAACCATTGTCAAATGTAATTAGAATATATTATATATGATAGTATGACATGTGAATGATAATAGTTTACAAATTAGTAGAATCCCTGACAGAGGTAGGTACTCAAACACCAGAATATGTTATCTGTGTAGCAGTAAATAGATTGGTTTATTTAGGCCCAAAGGATTAAAAAAAAAGTACTAACTGTGCATAATCAATAAAGCAATAAAATTATAGAAAAGTAAAATTTTTTACTTTAGTTGCCATCTATTATCTATAAAAGTTATGCTATCAAATAATGAAATATTTTGTGAATAAATCAATTTCTATCTATTTGATGATTCTGATATAAATGCAGATGATATTTTGTCTTTGCTAAATATTACCAAATATCATTTCAAAATAAGAATTTTCAGTTTTCTCATTGATTGTAACACAGAAAATTTTCTTGTTCCAAAACCAATGAAATTCTCATATATTCCTCTTTTTTTTGACACCTCCAGTTCTTTTATTTTTAAATTAACTTGTCGAAACATAATTTATATACAATAAACCTCAATTTTAAGTGTACAGGCTGATAAGTTTTGACAAATGCATGCTGCCTTGTAAACACCACTAGAATGATGATATAAAACATTTATATCCCCCCCTCAAAAGTTCCCTTTTTATTCAGTCCATCCCTTTAAAACCTAAATCCAATCACTGATGTACTTTCTGGTATTACATTTGCTTATTCTATAATTTTATAAAAAAGAATATCATACACTTAGTATTATCTTTGTCTGTCTTCTTTCACTCAGTGTAATGTTTCTGAAATTCATCCAGGATGCTGCAAGTATCAGTAAGTCATTCACTTATATTATTGAGCAATATTTCATTGAATGAATGTACCATGCTGGTTTATCCCCTTGTGGGTTGATGAACATTAAGGCTTTTCCCAATTTTTAACTATTATTAACAAAACTGCTATGAACATTTATGCACAAATATCTTTGTGAACATATATATTGATTTCCCTTGGGAAAGTAACTAGGAGTAATATTGCTGAGTCTTTTGGTATGATTATGTCCAACTTTTAAAGAAACTACTGTACTGATCTCTACAGTGGTTAGAATGTCCTCTGGCAATTGTATGAGTCTCAATTGTTCCACACCACTGCCAACATTTGGTATTGTCAGTCTTTTAAACTATTCCAGTAGCAGTTTCTAATTCATATGTCCTATAGGCTTTGAATCTTCTTAGATATTTTAGGTTTCTTTGCATTTTAGATAACTATAGTATCATCATGAACATCAGGGAAAAAAATATTAACTTTTTGATGAAAACACTGATATGTAGGTAATAATGGGTTAAACTACCATATGATTGTCACTGTGCTAAATATTTGCTTTTTACTACATTATTAAATATATACCTAATTGTGTATGTGATTGTGTTTAAAGAGGTTTCTTGTTCTTTGATACTCTTTTTATTATGAATAAATTTTCCCCATAATCACTAAGTATTTCAAGGTTTCAATCTCTTTGTCTTTCGTATATCATTTAATCATAACAACAATCTTGTAAGCACCTATTTTACTCATGAGACCCGGTGAAATCCAGCTAGTAGACAAGGTCACATATATAAGAAAGGGTGGAGAACGAACTGAAACTGAGGTCTTCTGGCTTCTAATTCAGTTCTCCCTTTATAGCACCACTCTACTTATATCTACAATTTTATTCCTCCTCCTTCTTTAGCAACAGTATCAATGTCCTTTCTAACTCACAGAAATTCTCTCCCCGACTCATTATTGCCACTGCTACACACTTATTTACAATAGGTTTTGTTCACTTTAGGCAAGAGGTCAACGTTTTTCTATTTACAAAATCTCTAGAGACTTGTTAATGCTTACCTCACATCCATTTGGTTTATATTTCAACCACCTCATCCAGAATCCAGTAGCACTTATCTTCTCAGTACTGTCACAAACCTTGCTCGCAGCATACTCCATAAAAAAATAGTACTTTTCTACCTCTGTAACTCATCAATGACCTACTGTGTTGTGCATCTCTACAACTACATTTAACTTTCTTGTTAGTGATATATGGATTCAGATATCTCTATATGTGTGCATGTGTGTGTATCTATCTATATATAGATATATAATACATACAAATGGCATCTCTATACTTTTTTGGAGGAGTTTATTTTAATGTATTAAAATTATACTGTTCAAATAATTCATTTACTTTGATTAATGGTCTAAAGAAAGATGATTTAAAAAAATAAAAGATAAGCTACAACATATACAATTCCCTACACATAGATTTTATATTCTAAAACAGAACAAGATGTCATGTAGACCCCCTTTAAAAAAAAAAAGCTCTTATGTGTACATGATTTTATCTATTTGTTACTCTGAGATTTTAGCCTAATGGGACCTTACATAGTTTAATTAATCTTGTATGAAAAAAATAGAGTCTGTTATTCGGAGTCGACTAATCTGAAGTTTTCATGAAATTGAATCCACTGAAAAAGAACAGATAAGACATTGTCTGAAATTATACCTGGAACATGTAAATAATAGGTTTTTGATATGATAAGGAGGGTAATATTACTTCAGACCAATGACACCAAGTCTGGGAAGCTGTACAGCAATGAATCCAATCTCTTGCTACCAAAATAAGATCTATGCAGGAAAATTAATAAGTAAATGCCTTCCTTTCATCATGATGGCATTTGGGAGTTTTGGCACTCTGCAGCCCATTAGTCAGTTTAGTTAATGACTCTGCTTATCCTCTTAATCATGTGCAGCACATTGACTGAGCTTCATTTAGTTCAAAGTGCCTTTCAGAAGCCTGAACTGAATCTGAGTTGTGGAAAATCCTATGTTTCTAGAGTATAAAACAGACTTAGTTCACATTTCTTATGCTTTAGAATGTCTTCAGAAAATTTGAAATGCTTCTAAGTAAAGAAAATGAAAAATCAAGATAAAGCCCAAAGAGGTCACGATTTCAATGCTTGACTGTTCTCACACCCATAGTTTATTTAATGCTAAAACACACATGAAATTTGCAGCAATTTCTAATAACAAAGAAAGTGAACACTAGATACAATTTAATATGATTCCTTTTGTAGCATAATATTTAAATTTATCTGTTACTTTAAACTTCATTAAGATAGCATACTAAATGAAGAATTGCGATGATTGTTTTTATAATTTAGTGAATATTCAAATTATTTTCCTTTCCTGTTAATGTGGTAGTAGATCAATCCTGTGTGATATCAGAGAATGCTAAGCTATGGTCATCAATTGAAATACAGTACATTGAAAAGAAGCTTCATTTATTTATTGCAGCATCAATGAGAAATAAAGAATAATGATTTAATCTCTTCATCTTTAGTGAAAAGAACTAATGTTGATCAAGAATTTTGAATATTTGAATTTGGTACCTATAGAGTTTAGAAAAAAAATCAAGTTTAATGATAATTGCTTGATTATTGAGTGTAAGCTACTAAAATAATAGAACTTCTAAGACTCAAAAATACAGGCACTATACTTCTTAAATCCTTCTACTTTACTTCTTCTGTCTTCTTTTCTTTCTATCCCATAAATCTCCCAATTTCAATATCTTTAATGTGTATTACCTTGTAGAATATATATTTCTGTATATGTTCATTTTAACACACAAAAATAATATTAGTCTAGATATAAAATTTTCTTTCATTTATTTCATTTTAAATTCTGAATTATATTCTGAATTCATAAAATTCAGTTTATGTCTAGACCTGATTTATCCCTCCTACACGAAAGTTAGAATTTGATGCTCATCTTCTACATTATTCCTACCTAATCTAACAGTGATAGATAGCCGGATTGCCTTCAGCAACCTGACCTTACATCAGTGCTGTAACAAATATGCTTATTGATGCTGCTTTGTGAAGTAGTTAAGACTTTTTTTTTTAGTAGTACATATCCACTAACGACATTGGTAAGTAATAGGAAGCTCATATTCACATTTTATTATATACTAAGACTGTCCTCTTAGATGGTTGTGCTTGTTATATTCGCATTAGCAAATATAAATCATCTCATGTCCCAACATTTCTGCAACACTTGACATTATCATGGTTTCCGATTTATGCTTATCTAACAGGTAAAAAGTGATATTTTACTGCTTTTTAAAGTGACATTCTCTGCTTACGAGATTTCTAGCTTCTCTGCATATTATTAACTTTCTTAGTTTTTATTTCTATATACTCCTGCACTATTACTAATCCTTTTTTAATGAGAACATCTGTCTTTTCTTCTTGACTTATATACTTGTACACATAAACATCAGATATATATACATAATTTGTGATTTTTACTTCTGACAAACAGTTAATGAAGTTTTCTAGCACTCTTTGAATGTTTGTGGGCATGTGATTAGATAAATTCATAAAATTTCATTTACCCTTTGGGGAGTTACTGTAACCACTTGAGGAAGTGTTAACATGTAAATTAACATTAAAGGATTAACATAAAATTAATAAAGTCGCATTTAAACATGAACAATACCAAGTGTCTGTCTCTAAACAGATAAAATGTTAGTGAATTTTTTAAAATTACAAAATGTTTCAAAATTTTGATTTTAGGTATCCTAGTCACTGTCCATCTGTGATCTTTTAAACTCATTTATTCTAGAAATTCCATGACAATAATCGTTACCCATTTTGGGAACTCTAGCCAATTCTTACCACCCTTTTTTTCCTGATATCCCACTATGTCCTCTCTTTCTTTGATTCTATAGTTGACCATTATAATCCTCACTTCCTTACTAGATTGTTAAACTGTACTCTGCCTGCGTCTCACACAAGTAGCTGGAACTGGCTATAACAGAATGCATACCACACTGAGTTATGACACTTAAGTGTATGGCACACTTCATGTTTTCTAAGTCTATTATATTTCAGTATGTTTCCCAAGTCCTTCTCAACTCTCAATTTCAAAAAATAGAAATATTAGGTTATTTTGTCATGCTAAATTTTTGTACCTGCTCTTCTTCGTCCTGCTACTGAGGTTACTAAATCTGGAATTCAGAGAGGCTTTTGGGGTCTATGGAGAAAATTGGAGTTTTCATACTCCTGTCACCCACTCTACCTGCTGAGTTCAGGTGATCTTTCTACTTGAACCCTCCAAGTAACTAGAACTACAAACACAGCACCACCACTTCCAACTAATTTATATATATACATGTATATAGTAAAGGCAAGGTCTTCCTAGTTTTCCAGTCCTGGGCTCAGGTAATACTCTCACCTCTGCTTCCCAAAGTGCTGGGATTACAGGAGTGAGCACCATACCCAGCCTAAACCTAGTTTCTATTAACATTTTGGAAAATATTTAACAACTTTTAAGTATAATTATAATTGTCTGTTTTCCTCTATAATATTATATATTTTATTTTATTTTACTAATTTGTGAGAATGAAACCCAGGTATAAGAATTTATACCAGATAAATGATCTCTGGCATAAACACACATACATTTACGATCTGCTGATTGATGACTTAATTTCTTAACTCACAGAAGCAACGGGAACTCCATCTTCATCCTACAAAATCCATTCATCTTCTATCCATCTATTTGATTCAGTGTCCTTATTTTCTGGCTTATTTATTTATTTATTTATTTATTTATTTATTTATTTATTTATTTATTTTTGAGTTGGAGTCTCACTCTGTCACCCAGACTGGAGTGCAGTGGCACGCTCCCAGTCACTGCAGCCTCGACCTGCTGGGCTCCTGCAATCCTTCCGCCTCAACCTTCCAAGTGGCCGGAACTACAGGCACGTGCTACCACGACCGGCTAATTTTTGATTTACTGTAGAGACAAGGTCTCGCCAAGTTCCTCAGGTGGGTCTTGAACCTGTGGGCTCAGGCAATCCACTTGCCTTGGCCTCCCAAACTGCTAGGATTACAGGCTGAGCCACTGAGCCCAGCCTATTTCCAATTTAAATGAAAACTCTGTACTAGCTACTAAGGTCAAACATTTTACTTATGCCTGAGATTTTTTTACTTTTTCCTACTCAAGAAATTTGTCCTGGCATGGATACCTTCTCCTTTATCATCACATTTTTCTTTCCTATATGCTGACTGAAATACATCAACAAAGAAAGAGTCCTTAATATCTATAGTATTGGTTTAAATTTTTCAATGATTTAAATTTTTCAATGAACATACAGGTATGTTCTTAATCCCTTTTATTTATTTTATTTACAAGGCACTTTTTACATCTTTTTATGCTAACAACCTATTTTTACCACTAGAATTGGATCCCTAAAGGCACCTGCTTTCTCTGTTTTATTCACTACTATCACTTAGCCTAGAATATAGTGAGAACTCAATAAACTTGCACTGGATGGAGGATTTACTTGCACTGGATGGAGGATGTATAAAAAGAAACATTATATATTAAACAGAAAAGTCAAATTTTCCCAGAATTATATATAATATGTATATATATCATATATAATATAACAATTATAGACTTGAAACAATGGTAATCAGAAAATTACTTATTAAAAAAACTTATTATTAAATGTCTAAGACTCAGGACATATGCAAAATAAACCCTATTATGAGAATAGACCCTTTATCAAATGGCAAAATATTAATTTTTCAGAAAAGGTTGAAAATAGAAGAGTTGATCATCAATTTAGTTCTGGATGACTATGCAGCAAAATTGATAAATTACACTGAAACATTTGTAAGCAAGACCCGCTTCATGATCATGAGCATGTGGCCTGTGAAGTCCATAGTCTCTTAATATAGAAAGGCCTTGGCCTTGATTTACTGAGCTGCTTCTGTCAACCTGAAATTCTAAATAATTTTTTAGAAAGAATCTTTGTATTTCATTTTTACCCTGATATTATGTGGCCACTCCTACTTGGAAATATGAACTTACACATTTAACTTATACATTCCTTTGTTACCTAAAATAATCTAATACAATAATTGTTCTCATTTCAAATTTCTATTATACACATTCTAGGTGCTAGAGTTCTCTCTAACTTTCAGGTTTTACTTTTGTGATAGGCTTTTACAGAACGTTTTTAAATAAAACATATAGATGCATTTGTCAAGTAATAAAAGGATTGCTAAAAGTGGATTACCTGTTTACTCACATAATTTACATGTCTAATCAGAATTTTAGTTAATAATACAAGTTAAATTAGTTTTACTAGAGATATTAAGAATATATATTTTTAGAAGCTAGGACTAAACTATTCAATATATGAACTTACTGAACAGAAAATTTCCAAGTGAAAATGTTTTTTTACGGAGGTAATGTTCCTGTTCACTGAGTAGATTCGTTTCATTATACTTATTTTATGAGTTTTGCTTTTAATGTGCCTGAAGCTTTTCAGTTAACTACAAAATTATTGTACTAAGAAACTTATTATAATTCCTAACATGTTTAATATCCGTTTTACTTTTAGAAGTTACTATTTTCATAAACAGTGATATAAAAATTCTTGAGCTACCTTAGTATCACCATATGTCTCACAAACCAAAAACTGACAAACAAATTTACTGAACCAAAAACTCACAAAAACATTTAGTAATTTCTCTGCCTTTGAAAATCTGAAAAACTAAAAATACAACATTAAAATATAAAGGATACTATGTATACAGAAAAATATCTACATACAATAGGTTAACCAAGATACAAATATTTAGAGGAGGTATTGAGGGTATATCTTTCTCTGATTTCAATCTTAGTATAAGTCAAAGAAAGTAAGAAATTCTTAGGCACGCAGGCACGCACGTGCGTACACATACAAACACACACACACACACACACTCACACACACACATTTTTGTATTACAGTTTTATAATTTGGAAAGTTGTATTAGTTTGAGACTCAGGTAGTTAGTAAGTTTCTATTCCTAAATCTGTCCCTAACTAGTTTTGCGATTCGAAAAATTTGAACTTCTTTGATGGTTTGAACTTTTTTGAGCAATTGGGTTTTAAATGAAAAATATGGGTTTCTGAACTGAACTTCTATACAGTGAATCTAAATGTAAATATCTAAATCCTTACAGATTAAGCCAGATGAAAAATAAGTCGTTTGAAACTGAAGCAGTGGAATTTGTGATTCTATGAAAACTTTGTCTTCCTTGTTAAATTTTAATCATTTTGCTAATTTCTGCATGAGTTATGTATCTAAATGTAACTGTTTTAAGTCTTAAATTCTTACACACCAATGGTTGTTTCATATTCATCTTTTTCATCCTTAGGTCATACTTTATTACTTTGCAGTAGAAGGTTCTCAGTATATTTATTCCTCATATATAAATACACTCACTATTCATGGTTTGTTTTACTAGGAAACAACATAAGTATATTAATCTCTATTGTCAGGGGCAATAAAGTAGCTTGAAGAATTTCTATTCTAGAAATCCTAACATCTTGTCCTATGTCCATATGCACAATTTTAAAACACATAATAAATTATTTTGCTTAAGCTTGGTTTTAGTGAATCTGTCCTTTCAAATAAAGTAAACATGTTTTAGTGTTATAAAAACAGAGTGGCAAAGTTCTATTCAGTCAGGTCATATACAGTTTAGACATTAAACTTTTTATGGTGATTTTTAAGATTTTGATATTGTCTAGAATTATAGAGGTTGGAACTTTTCTTCTGATCTATATTGTCAATAAAAACATATTTAGAAAAAATATGCTGACACATATATGCTCATTCTTGTAATATAAGCTTAAAGACTGAGTGAGATCGCTTTTGTGGAATTAATTTTTTACTTCTTTATACAAAAAATATGTGTGTGTGCTTACTATATGTCATGCACTCTACTAGGTTTTGTGAAGGTAATAGCAAATATGACTGCATGTAACTGAGTATCATGGACTGACTGGTAACCTCCAAAAAGATTAGTCTATACCCTAATTCCTGGAACCTGTGAATATGTGGTGAAGAGCTAATACTAGTTTATTTGCAAAGGAAATCATTAAGTTAAAGATTTTGAAAGAATGACCTTATTCTAGGTTATCCAGGTGGCTCCTAAATCCAGTGAGTGCAGCAGAGGGAAACTTAGCAGACAGAACAGGCAAAGGCCATATAAGATGAGCACAGAGAATGAAGTGATGAAGCCAAAAATAGAGAATGCCAGCAAGCCCCCAGAAGCTGGAAGAAATAAGTAATGAAAATCTCTCCCAGAGATCTTAGAGGATATGATTCTCTGTTGAAAACTTGATTTCAAACTTCTGTCCTTTAACACCTGTGAGAAACAAAAATGCTGTTGTTCTAAGCCACAAAGTTCACAGTAATTTGTTGTAGCATCCCTAAGAAACTAACATATCGGGTAATCAAAAAATATCTTATGAGATTATACAAGAACAACCCTCAACTGAGTCAGGGGGTTCATTTTAACCTTCCTTATGGGGGTTATATCTAAGCTACCGTGAAATTTCTGTATTGGTCTGGTTTGTATCTCTTACTTGGTCACAATTTTATAGTTTTCATTTGAGCTAGAAAATAAATATTCAGAAATATCTCATTATTATTCTAACATCATAATTCTTAAGCTTCAAAAAACTAAAGAATTGCTAAGAAAAATTAAAAAAATAAAGAATTTCTCCAGGCTCGGTGGCTCAGCCTGTAATCCCGCGCCTTTGGGAGGCTGAGG
>NW_007255393.1:2522-7004 GCF_000164805.1 Carlito syrichta | reverse complement strand
TTTTAGGTTTATATTTGTATATATGGTCAGAGAACAAGACACTTTAAAAGTAAACTATAGTACCCATTTAATTGTGTTTACAGTGCTTTTTAGTCAGACACAGCATCCAGAATTCTAAATTACCTCAATGAGTAATTATTGTCAAGAGTTGTTTTCTAATTTTTCTTGAAAGTGCCTGAAGAGTGGAGTATTGGATTTGGGAGAGGCTACATGAGCAAAGATTAATATTGCTATGGCCAAAACAACTTTATTTTTTATTTACTGGTTTATGGTTTACATTCTTATTCCCAGAAAAGTAAAAAATATAGGGGAGAAAATTCATAAGTTGAGCAAATACAAAGAGTTAACCTTCAGAGGATTTGTGTGATATGATAAAATGGGTGTGAGACTACAGGTTAGACACAGCTTTTGAAAGTAATATATTTTGACCAAAGTAATGACCAGAGAGAAAAAGAGGGATGAGAAATAAAAGGAGAAAAAGATAAAAGATGGGTACACAAAGACAGGAGGAATAAGTAGAAAGGAAGAAAATTGATGTCTAATAGAAAATAACCCTCCTCGCCCTCAATACGTTAACTGTCAACATTTTATTTTATTTTATAGTTTTTTGCATTGGAGACAGCTACGATAAATTAAAAATTAGGTAGGCATGGTGGTGAGCACATGTAGTTCCAGCTACTTGGAAGTCTGAGTCAGAAGTCGCCTAAGCCCAGCAAGTCGAGGCTGCAGTGGTCATGAGCCAGCCACTACACTCCAACCTTGGTAATGAAGTCTTACCAAGTTGCCCAGGTTGATCTCAAAACCTGGGCTCAGGCAATCCTCTAGCCTCAGCCTACCAAAGTGTTGGGATTACAGGCGTGAGCCACCGCACTGTCAACATTGTAAAACTAACTTCACTTTAACTGATGCTGATGTTTACAATACCCAGATTAGCTTATTAGCCCACAAGGGTGATAGTTTTTTGTTTTTTTTTTTTTGAGTAAGAGTCTCATGTCACTGTGCCCAGCTTGTGATGGCGATTTTAAAATTAATCTTTGTGGGGCAGAGTAACTTGCAAAAGAGGAAAGGAACAAATTATTTTTGTCTCTGAGGAGGACTGCCTGAGTTGTTAGGGTACCTTTAATAAAATAAAATTCTTTATTCAAAAAGTCTTCACTATACCATCCACTCAATAGATAATATTTTGGCATAGTAATCTAATCTCTAGAGGTACAGATAATTCCTAGATTTTATTATTCGTGGCTGTTTGTTATATTTATGGATCATCTTCCAAAGTCAGTTTCAGCAAATAAGGATTATTGGAGTTGGGTAGAGGGATGAGACAAAGTGAGAATCAGGAAGATTAGAGTCAAAGAAAAGAAGAAGCTTTTTCTGTTACTCTACTTTTCTACTTGTGTTATGATACTTTCAGATTTTCTTATTCTGAACAAGCTATAGCTATTCTACAAGGATGCTCTAGGGCAATTTCAAATCACTGTTTATCATTCAGTGTCACCTGCATTTGACAGAAACATTTTTAAAAATTCCTCCAAAAAAAATTTATAAATTCTGTCTTATGGGTTAATCAGAAGCTATATTTGAAACCAAACCAGAAAAATAAATAAATGGTTTTGCAGAGTGATGTCATCTGTGGCAAAAATGAAGTATAAGATTTGCTTGCTTCTGTTTCATACTGCTTGGGAAGTTGATTTCAAAGGTATTATTCTGAGCAGTGGCAGCATCATTGGCATAAATATTTAAACTTTCAGCATATTAACTCTGAAGGGAACAGCACTTATCTAAATATATTTTCTGTTAAGTTTGTTATCTTTATCTCTTACATAAAGGTCTTATAATTTTATTAAATGCACAGATACATTTTCTAAAAACTTTTGCCCAATTCCAAGATCCTATGTATGCAATTTGAGTGAATCACCAGTAGAGGACACTCTTGCGTATTTAATAGCAAATTAGATTTCTTTTTCTTTTTTTTTTTTTTGAGTTGGAGTCTCTGTCACCCAGACTGGAGTGCAGTGGCCGCTCCCGGTCACCACAGCCTCGACCTGCTGGACTCCGACGATCCTTCCGCCTCAGCCTTCAGAGTAGCTGGAATTACAGGCATGTGCTACTATGCCTGGCTGATTTTTTGATTTATTGTAGAGATGAGGTATCGCTGCCTAGGCGGGTCTCGAACCCTCAGGCTCAGGCAATCCACTCACCTTAACCTCCCAAAGGCGCGGGATTACAGGCTGAGCCACCGAGCCCCGCTAAATTAGATTTCTTAAGATGAATCAAATACAAAGGCAGCAGAGATAGGAATTGTACTTCAACTAATAATATTTAAAAAAATAAATTTAATCCATTCTGGTTATAGAAATTATGCATACTTGTTACAGAAAATTTTTAAAATACCAAATAGCACAACGAGAGAAAAAATTACCCAGCTTCATCATTCAGAAATAGCCAATTATTTTTTGTGTTGATTTACTATTTCTAATCTTTTCTGTTCAGCATATTGTACATGGTTCTCAAAATTATAGTAATATACATAAATGTTATTAGTTCCTTACTAAGAACTTGTGTAATTTCCATTTGTTATAAACTACTTGTAACCAAGATTTTATTTTATTTTTATTTTTTATTTTTATTTATTTATTTTTTATTTTGTCTAACTTCTTATGATTATTTAAGTTTATTATGCAATAGATAAACAGATCTTACAAACAGAAAAATAAAAAAAATATAAAGGATTGCTACTTTTGCTTGGGACCTTCTCTGGATCAGTCATTTTGCTAGATGCTGTTTACATATTATCTCCAATCCTCAGAACAGTACAACTAGGCAGGGATTATTTTCCTGATGTCACAGGTGGTATTATTGCTGCCGCTAAGGTAAAGACTAAAATCCTAAGCATGGCTCCCTGGGCCCTCCATGATTGTTTTTTTTTTTTTTTTTTTCATTAATCAGTATTTTTTATTATGGTTTTGTGGGGTACAGTTAAGGGTTAGGTGTACAATGATGTTTCATTCAGGCACCCTGTAGATAAGAAGTGTTTTCCCATCCCCCGACAGATATTTGCTACTGTTAATCCCATCCCCCTCCCCCCCATAGTTTCCCAGTACCATCCGTCATTTTCTCATAGTATTGCATTGGATGTTCAAGGTCCATTATATGAGTGAGAACATGTGATATTCGGATTTTTGTTTTTGTGAGAGCTTACTCAGTATTATAGACTCTAGTTCCATCCAGGTTGCAGCAAAATTCATGATTTTGTTCTTTTTTATGGCTGCGTAGTATTCCATCGTGTATATGTACCACATTTTTTTAATCCAGTCCTCTTTTGATGGGCAGCATGGTTGTTTCCAGGTTCTTGCTATTGTGAACAATGCTGCGATAAACATACGTGTGCAGGTATCTTTTTTATAGAGTGATTTGTGTTCTTCAGGGTATATTCCCAGTAGGGGGATTGCAGGGTCATATGGAAGGTCAATTTTTAGAGCTTTTAGGAATCGCCACACTGCTTTCCACAGAGGTTGCACTAGTTTACACTCCCACCAACAGTGTAGAAGTGTTCCCTTTTCACCACACCCTCTCCAGCAGCTGTTATTTTTTGAGTTGTTGATAATTGCCATTCTGACTGGAGTTAGGTGGTATCTCAGTGTGGTTTTGATTTGCATCTCCCTGATGATTAGTGAGGTTGAGCATTTCTTCATGTGTTTGTTGGCTGCTCGAATGTCTTCTTTTGTGAAGTGTCTGTTCATGTCTTTTGCCCATTTTATAATGGGGTTGTTTGTTTTCTTCTTTTCAGTACGTTTCAGTTCCTTGAGATCCAGGATGTTAAGCCTTTGTCAGACCTAGAGTTGGCAAATACTTTTTCCCAGTCTGTAGGCTGTCTCCCTGCTCTCTTGATGGTTTCTTTGGCTTTGCAGAAGCTTGTCAGTTTAATAAGGTCCCATTTGTCTATCTTCTCTCTTAAGTCCTGTGGGTTTCGGGTTTTGTACAGGAATTGGATGCCAGTTCCGATTTCCATGAGAGTATTTCCTTCCTTTTCTAAGGTTCTTATGGTTTGAGGTTTTACATTTAGGTCTCTGATCCATTTGGAGTTAACCTTTGTGCATGGGGATAGATAGGGGTCCTGTTTCAATCTTCTGCATGTGGTCAGCCAATTTTCCCAGCACCATTTACTGAATAGGTTCTCCTCTCCCCATTGGTAGGTGGTGGGGGCTTTGTCGAAGATGAGTTGGTTGAGAAATTGAGGTTTTGCTTCTGGAATCTCAATTCTGTTCCATTGATCTATATGCCTGTTCCTGTACCAATACCAAGCTGTTTTGATGATTGTAGCTTTATAGTAAAGTTTGAAATCTGGTATTGTGATACCACCTGCTTTGTTTTTTTTGCTGAGGAGTGTTCTGGCTATTCTTGGATGTTTGTGTTTCCATATGAATTCCTGTGTTGTTTTTTCTAGGTCTGAGAAGAATGTTGTTGGTAATTTAATGGGTATGG
>NW_007255393.1:0-2096 GCF_000164805.1 Carlito syrichta | reverse complement strand
CAGGACTTTCCAATATTATGTTGAACAGGAGGGGAGAGAGTGGGCATCCTTGTCTAGTTCCAGTTTTCAGGGGAATTGGTTCCAATTTTTGTCCATTTAGGAGTATGCTGGCTGTGGGTTTCTCGTAGATGGCTTTTACTATTTTGAGGTATGTTCCCCGTATGCCTAGATGTTCAAGGGTTTTTATCAAGAAGGGGTGCTGGATTTTATCAAAAGTTTTTTCTGCATCTAGTGATATGATCATGTGGTTTTTGTTTTGACATCTGTTGATGTATTTAATTACATTTATGGTTTTACGAATATTGAACCAGCCTTGCATGCCAGGAATGAAGCCAACTTGGTCATGATGGATGATTTTTGAGATGTATTGCTGAATCCGGTTTGCTAGGATCTTGTTGAGAATTTTAGCATCTATGTTCATCAAAGATATTGGCCTGTAGTTCTCTTTCTTTGTTGGATCTTTACCTGGCTTGGGTATCAATGTGATATTGGCTTCGTAAAATGATTTGGGGAGAGTTCCATCTTTTTCAATCGCCTGGAATACCTTCAGTAGGATTGGTATCAGCTCCTCCTTAAATGTCTTGTAGAATTCTGCTGGAAAGCCATCTGGACCAGGGCTTTTTTTTGTAGGAAGTTTTCTTATTACGTGGTCGATTTCCTTGATTGTTATTGGTTTATTTAGGGTCTCAATTTCTTCTTGTTCCAACCTAGGTAGGTTGTGTGATGTCAGAAAGTCCTCCATTTCCTTCTGGTTTTCAAGTTTGTTTCCATACAAGTGTACGTAGTAGTCTCTAATGATCTTTTGTATTTCTTCAGGGTCAGATGTGACTTCATCTTTTGTGTTTCTGATTATGCTTATTTGGTTTTTTTCTCGTTTTTTCTTGGTCAGTCTAGCTAGGGGACCATCAATCTTGTTTACCGTTTCGAAGAACCAGCTTTTTGTTTCATTGATTTTTTGTCTTCTATGTCCTGGATTTGGGCTTTTATTTTGGTGATCTGGATTCTTCTGCTGAAATTAGGGTTTTTGTGGTCTTGCTTTTCCAGCTTCTTTAGGTGGCTTGTTAGGTTGTCAATTTCTGTTCCTTCCATTTTCCTCATGTGTGTTTGTAGGGATATAAATTCCCCTCTTATTACAGCTTTTAAGGCATCCCAGAGATTTTGGTAAGATGTTTCTTTATTTTCATTTGTTTCCAGGTATCTTTTGATCTCTATTTTGATGTCATCATTGACCCAGGAGTTATTTAGCATCATGCTGTTTAGTGTCCATGTCTTGTGGGTTTTGGGGGGACTTTGTTGGTGTCAATGTTTATTTTTATTCACTGTGTCCGAGAAGGTGCATGGTAGATTTCAGTCCTTTAAATTTGCTTATACTGCTTTGTGTCCAATTATGTGGTCGATCTTAGAATATGTTCCATGTGGTGATGAGTAGACTGTGTATTCTGTGGTCTTTGGATGGAGTGTTCTATAGGTATGCATTAAGTGCATTTGGTCCAGAGTCTCATTGAGGTTCCGCATCTCCTTGCTGATTTTTTGTCCTGATGATCTGTCTAAGGTTGTGAGTGGTGTATTAAAGTCCCCAGTTATTATGGTGTTGAGTCGATGTCTTTCTTTAGTTTTCCTAGAAGTTGCTTTATGAATGTTGGTGCGCCTATGATGGGTGCATATATGTTTAGGATAGATATTTCTTGTTGATGGAGTGAACCTTTTATCATTATGTAGTGGCCCTCTGTATCTTTTTTAATTTTTGATAGCTTAAATGGTATTTTGTCTGAAATTAGGATCGCGACTCCTCCTTTCTTTTGTGTTCCATTCGCCTGAAAATTTGTTTCCCATCCTCTTACTTTGAGTCTGTGTATGTCCTTTCTAGTGAGATGGGTCTCTTGAAGGCAGTATATTGTTGCCTGGTGATATTTTATCCATTTTGTCATTCTATGTCTTTTCAGTGGTGCGTTTAGTCCATTCACATTCAGACTAATTATTGAAATGTGAGAGTTCGTCCCTATCATGGAGTTCTTATTGAGTTATTGTTCTTCCACTTGGTTTTGTCTTTTTTCTTTTTCTTTTTTTTTTTTTTTTGTCTTCTTTTGCTTTTGGGG
>NW_007255392.1:4446-5860 GCF_000164805.1 Carlito syrichta | reverse complement strand
GTTTCTTGTTAAGGCCTAAACACGAATTTTAGTTTTTGAAGCATAATCTAGGGAAATGAAATCCTCATATACAGGCAACTTCACCGACTTTTTGTAAGACAGAATAAGAAATCAGTGCGACCTGTGTTCTCAATACCCAAAAAACTGCATGGCGTCTTCCTAAGGTCTAAACAAGCATCAGGGTTTCGATGCATGTATCTGGGAAAGGGAGTACTCATATACAGGCAAGTGCACGGCTGTTTCTAAAAATAAGGAATCTGGGTTTATACGAGTCCTCAGTCCTGATACTCTACAGGGCATCTTGCTGACGGCTAAAGAAGAATCAGGGATTGGAGGCGTGAATGTGGGTAATAGCAGTCTTCATATAAAGGGCACTAAATCCTTAAATTTCGGTTTGTACTTTTATTTGGAGAGAGACAAATGGTTTTGCAGTTGCCAAATATTTTGTATGAATTATTAAAATGTAACCAGGAATCATGGATTCCACATCCCTAGGAAACACCTAGGAATATGCATTTTTGTATACAGAGTTTTGGAATCTACTTAGACAGGGAACATCAAGCCATCTTGCTGAGAACAGAAAGGGAATGCGGTTCTTGGAGTTCTCAATCGCCTAAATCTAGAAGTTCTCTTGATAAGGTTTAATCAGCAATCTGGGCTTCTATATTGCTAAATTTTTAGTGTGTTTTTTTGAAAAGGGATCCAGGAATCTTGGGTTCCTAAGCCACAAGAACTTTACGGGAGTCTTTCTCTTGATATCCAAGCAACTGGAATTCTAGGTCACCAAGAAATGCCTTGTGAGTGTCTGAGAGTGAAGCAGGGATTTAATTAATGGAAGTCCTCATATACAGAACACTGCACGACCTGTTCCTCTAGATGAATAAGGAATCTTAGTTACTCGAGTCTTCCATCCCGAAAACCTACAGAGCGTCTTGCTAAGAGATAACTTCCAATCAGGTTTTGGGAGTAGGAATCTGGATCATGGGTGTCCTCATACACAGGTAACTGCAGTGTCTATTGCTAAGGAAGAATAAGGAATCTGGTTTACACGTGTCCACAATCCCAAAAAAAACTTCAGGGTTTCTTGCTAAGGGTTAAACACGAATTTGGGTTTTTGACGCATAATCTAGGGAAATGAAATCCTCATATACAGGTATCTGCACAGACTTTTCTAAGAAATAATAAGGAATCTGGGTGACATGTGTTCTCAATCCCAAAAAACTACACGACGTCTTCCTAAGGTCCTAACATGCATCAGTGTTTCAACGCATGTATCTGGGAAAGGGAGTACTCATATACAGGCAAGTGCACGGCTGTTTCTAAAAATAAGGAATCTGGGTTATATGATTCCTCAGTCCTGAAACTCTATGGGGCATCTTGCTGACAGATACAGAAGAATCAGGGATTCGAGCCG
>NW_007255392.1:1785-3106 GCF_000164805.1 Carlito syrichta | reverse complement strand
GTGTTACTCGTGTCCTCAATCCCAAAAAAATCTTCAGGCCGTCTTGCTATGGGCTAAACACGAATCACAGTGTTTTAAGCATGACTCTGGGGAAATGGAGTCTTTATATACAGGCAACTACTTCACCTTTTGCTAAGAAAGAATGAGGAATCTGGGTTACACTAGTCCTCATTCCCAAATATCTACAGGGTATCTTGGAAAGGGCTCAAAAAGAATCATAGTTTCGTAGCAGGATCTATGCAATGAGAGTCCTAATATACAGGAAAATACACGGCCCCTTGTCAAGGAAGAAAAAGCATCGGAGTTACAGCAGTCATCAGTCCTAAAAATCAACAAGTAATCTGCTGTGGGCTAAACAAGAATCAGGGTTTAAAAGGTACAACATAGGTAATAACAGACCTCAAATACAGAATCTGTACGATCTCTTGCTAAGGAGAAATAAGAATCCTGTTTTACACGGTTCCTCCATCAAAATGTCTACATAACATATTGCTAAGGGCTAAACTAGAATCAGGGTTTCCAAACAGTTTTCTGGGGAAATGAAGTCCTCAAATACTGGAAACTACATGACCCCTCGCTAAGGACAAATCAGGGATCTATGATACACTAGTCTCCAGTACCAAAAATTCTTAGTGTCTTGCTACGGGATAAACAAGAACCATGGCTTCGAGCTCGTCTCATGTTTCAGAGACATTTGGCTTGTGGGTATTATGAATCAGTTATTTCAGGACTCCAGCAACATTGTGGTTTTCTTGAGAATCGCAAACGGGTATCTGGTAGTACAAGTCCCTTAGGTTCCTCAGGACAACTCAGGCCAGATTCCCGGAACAAAAGTATCTTCTTGCCGTATTTGATGTAACTCTGGTCTTAAGATGAACTTGGTAATCCTTAAATTTCTGTTTGTACTTTTATTTTGATAGAGGCCGATGGTTTTGCAGTTGACAAATATTTAGTATGAATTATTAAAATGTAACCAGCAATCATGGATTCCACGTCCCTAGGAAACATCTGGGAATCTGCACTTTTGTATACAGAGTTTTGGAATCCACATACACAGGGCACATCAGGACATCTTGCTGAGAACGGAAAGGGAATCCGGTTCTTGGAGTTCTCAATCGCCTAAATCTAGAAGTTCTCTTGATAAGGTTTAATCAGCAATCTGGACTTGTATGTCGCCACATTTTTAGTGTGCCTTCTGAAAAGGGAACCAGGAATCTTGGGTTCCAATTCTACAAGAACTTTATGGGAGTCTTTCTCTTGATACCCAAGCAACTGGAATTCTGGGTCAACAGGTAATGCCTCGGCGTATGTCTGAGAATGA
>NW_007255392.1:0-704 GCF_000164805.1 Carlito syrichta | reverse complement strand
GAAAAGGGTTTTGCCGTTGCCAAATGTTTAGTACGTATTTTTAAAGGTACCCAAGAATCATGAAATTCACGTCCCTAGGAAACATCTTAACAACTGTCTTTTTGTACACAGAGTTTGGAATCCACATTAACAGGGAAAATCAGGGCATCTTCCTGAGAACGAAAAGGAAATCCAGTTCTAGGGGTTCTCCTTAACTGGAATCTACAGGAACTCTTGATAAGGTTTAATCAGCAATCTGGGTGTCAGGATCCCTATATTTTTCAGAGTTACTTGCTCCATGGATACGCTAAGTCTGTCATTACAGATCCACAGGAACTTTCTGGTCCTCTTGTTATTTGTAAATCAAGGATCTGGCCATACAAATCCTTTGGTGTACTAGGAATATCTACGACCATAATCTTGTTCCCCAGAATCAAAAGGCCTATTGGTACAAAATCTGTCGATGCAGGTGACCTCAAATTACAGAAAATTCTTGTGGGTGGGCAGGTCGGAATTGGGATGTTGGGTTGTGAAGATTCCACATTTTGTGGTGGTCATATGAAGGGGAACCAGAAATCTTGGTTTCCAGTTCCCAAAGAACATTATGGGAGTCTTTCTCTTGGTATCTGAACAACGGGAATTCTCGGTCACCAGGAACTGTCTCAACATCCTGCAGAATGAAGCGGGAAGCTGGGTAATGGGAGTCGTCATATACAGGAAACTGA
>NW_007255391.1:1678-3980 GCF_000164805.1 Carlito syrichta | reverse complement strand
CTCTCGCAAGCCTTTCCCCAACTTTTTGAGTAGTCAGAACAACAGGCGCAAGCCCTCATGTCCTGCTCATTTGGGACTGAGAGTAAAGACGAGTCTCGCCGAGGTGCCCAGATGGGTCTTGTCCCTCAGGAATGGGCTGTGTGCTGGCCTGGTCTCCCAAAACGCGAGGATGATGAGGCTGAGCCCCAGAGATCAGTTTTGATCCTTCCTCGAAAATCAACCAGAAGGCCTGGTGTGGCAGACCACGTTTGGAATTCCAGAGCTCTGGGAGGCCGAGGCCGGAGGATGGCTGTAGCCCAGGAGCCCAAGGCCAGCCGGGGTCATGCAGGGAGACCCTGTTTCTGCACCAATACAAACAGGGAGTCTGGGATTGAGGTGCCTGTTTTCCTGGGCACTCCGGAGGCTGAGGTTGAGGATCACTGGATCCTTTGATTTCGAGGCTGGCAGTGAATGTCGGTCGTGTTCCTAGGCCCCAGCCTTGGTCACAGAGCCATACCCTGTCTCCAAAAACATCAGAATCATACACAGATTGTCAACTGCATGGGGTGTGTTCACAGGGCAACTGTCTTTAGATCCAGGAAAAATGGGATTGGGGGAAGAAATGTCCCTGGGTGAGGGATGTGTCCCTTGCCTATCATGGTGGAAGGTCCTTGTTGCTGAGTTGGAGGGTCAGCCTGCCTGAGGCACATTTCACACCTTGGAGAGGAGAGCCAGCAGGATCGTGGCCAGGGAGCCTTGGGAACTCCCACACCAAAATGGGAGCAGCCATGGGGGGAGTTGTTGGTGAAAGGTGTTGAACTTGGGGACCTTCACATGTGTGTGGGCGGGCAGGGAAGTACTGAGGGCAGAAGTTTTGTAGATGAATTTCTTTCTTTCTTTCTTTCTTTCTTTCTTTCTTTCTTTCTTTCTTTCTTTCTTTCTTTCTTTCTTTCTTTCTTCCTTCCTTCCTTCCTTCCTTCCTTCATTCCTTTCTTTCTTTGTTTCTTTTTTTCTTTCTTTTCTTCCTCATTATGTTGTCCAGGCTGCTCTCAAACCACCCAATATGGGTCAACCTCTCAACCTCAGTCTCCAAAACTCCAATGATTACAGCTTTTCCATTTGATAAACATCCTGGTCTCCTGCCTGGTCTTGAACTCTGGGCCAGAGGCGATCCTCCTACCAAGACATCCCTGGGTGCAGGGCTGATTATCGTGATACATGGTGCCTGGCTTGGACTCACAAGTTCTGTCAGCCAGGGAGACACAAAAGGAACACCCTAGGAGGGAGGGCACCCATCCTGTGTAGCCAGGACCATGGGTGCCACGATGCGCGACTCCAGTGTTTGTACTCTGGGGAGCGATGAGGTCTCACAATGTGGCCCAGGCTGGTCTCAAACTTTTGGGCTCCAGCGGTGCCCTGCTTCTACCTCCCAAAACCACAGTTGGATTGTCTGCCGATCCACCATCATTTGGCAACTCTAGGCCCAAGCCTGTGGCCTCCATCCCAAATAATCTCTGTCTGTTCACAATAATCCCAACTCCATACAAAAATTGATGCTCTTCTATTTTGTCCTTTGTCCTTTTTTTGAGTTGGAGACTCACTCCATCGCCCATGCTTGCAGGAGAGAGCTCACTCCCGGCCACTGCAGCCTTGACCCGCCAGGCTCCGGCAAACCTGACATGGCTTTCTGAGGAGATGGATGACAAGTGCACACCACCACACCTGGTTCATTTGGGATGGAGTGTAGAGATGAGGTCTTGCTGAGTTGCCCTTCGGGTCTCGGCTCAGAGGCTCAGGATGGCCACTAGTTTCAGTCACCAAAAGCACTGGGATGACGAGGTTGAGCCCCCAAGATGTGCCCCTCGTTTCTTCATTGAAAATGAACTAGAAGGCCTGGCATGATGGCCCACACCTGGAATCCCAGTGCTCTGGGAAGCTGAGGTGGGAGGATGACTGAAGTTCAGGAACCCAAGGTCAGCCCAGGCCACACAGGGAGACCCCATCTATCGCTCATCCAAACAGGGGATCTAGGATTGAGGTGCCCATCGTTCATGCCACTGCGGAGGCTGAGGCAGGAGCATCAATGGAACCCACAACTTTGAGGCTGGTGGTGAAGGACAGTCATTTCCCCGGGCACCAGCCTGGGCCACAGAGGCAGACCCTGTCTCCAAAAATATCAGAATCATACACAGATTGTCAACTGCATGTGGTGTGTTCACAGGGCGACTGACTTTAGAGCCAAAAAATGGGATTGGGTGGAAGAAATATCCCAGGGTGAGGAATGTGTCCCTGGTCTTTCTTGCTGGAAGGCTCTCTTTGCTGA
>NW_007255391.1:0-489 GCF_000164805.1 Carlito syrichta | reverse complement strand
AAATAATACCAACCACCACCACCACAACCACAGGCAGGACTCAGGATCTCAGTCTGGCATCCTGGCTGTACAATAACCCAGGTGACTGGACAGCCTGAGCCTGAGGGTTCAACATCAGCCCAGGACATCAGGCATGACGTCATCCTGACCATCAATAATAAATCCAAAGATTAGTCGGGTGTGGTGGCACGGGTCTGTGATTTCAGTTATTCAGGGATCTGAGGCAGGAGGGTCACATGAGCACGGAAGGTGGAGTCTGCAGTGACTGTAAGCAGATCCCAGCCCTCTGTCCTCTGCAACAGAGAGGGATTCTGATTCCAAGTAATAAGAATCACTACCACCACAACCATCACAACTGACACACAGTGCGAGGTGTCACCCTCAGGGATGGGAGAGGAAAGGGGAATTTCTGGCCTGTCATTTGAGGGGGGTTTCAAAGGTGGCCACTGGGCATGTCCTTCCCGTGCCTGTGGCCACATGCTCCAGAAG
>NW_007255390.1:685-3280 GCF_000164805.1 Carlito syrichta | reverse complement strand
TCCCTTTCTCTACAGATGCTGGGATCCTCAGATGAATTCCAAATATTGGTTGATTTAGGGGACCAACAGAGGCAATTTCCTGGAGGTGTCAGAATTTGTTATAGGAGCAGCATCTAGCCACCGTCCGTGGAGATGTGAAGGACAGAATCCCCTGCTAGCTGCTGGAGAGGATCTGATGCCAATGAATGAAACATGCCCATCAGGACAGTGAAAGCTGCAGCAGGAATGAAGGAAATGGGATATCCCAGAATCATGGTTTCCTTTATGAATCATTTCCTTCCTGAGAGAGACAGGGCCCAATTACTTGAGTGAAGGAAATGCCAGCATCTTGAATTTAGTGGAAGCAGCCTTTTCAGTGAGAGAGAGCTTTCACTCCGAGGCCCGAGAGTCACCTTGAGGAAAGTGTGAGCACTTTCTGCATCACTGGACTCTTTCCGGGGTGGGAAGCATCCAATTGCATAGGGCTAAATGGTCTTACTGATGAAGGGGACACTCCAGGCTTGGTCACCATAATTTGATGTATTTGTAATTTCCCTGTGATTGGGGCCACTCTGAGAATACAGCTGCTGGGACCCTGACCCTTAAAGAGGAGGTTGGACAGTGGGGGGGACACATTGCAAGGTGCAGAGCTGTAACCCCCATCCCATTCACTGTGTCAGAAGTGCGAGTTTGCTCCCCAAAATCACTTCTGGCCCCAGAGTAAAAGAAATGTTTTCCCGTGTCCCTAACAGTAATTTCCCACAGAGACTTGAACTCATTTTACTGGATTCAGAGTCTAGAGAGCTCACCATCATACCCTAGAACTGCCAGGAGGTGGCCCTCTGACTCGTTGGAGTCGGGCAAGTCCTTCTGCAGCCTCCATCCTTCCTGAGATTTCCTCCCCAGCAATCTTCATGTCCGACAGGATGCAGGTACCTTCACGGGCAAAAGGAGGAGTCACCCAACTCACATTCTCTCTGCCTAGCTCTTTAGGTTTCTACCTTGGGGAATGACATTAAATTCACTTTGGGATTAGGAACAGGAAGCTTTTCAGGCCTCCACCAAGTCCACCTCCTCTTCCTTGGTTGCTGGAGTTCCCTGCCCTCAAGTAAAATGTCTGACCCCCTCCAGGTGTTCCTTTTTTGTTGGTGTTCCAAGTGTTCTCTTTTGTTTGTCCACACATGACCTTCTTTGGAACAAGATTTGGGATAGTCTGAGCTTTCTGCTCCTCCTCTTCCTCTCCCTCTTCTTCCTCCTTTTCCTCCTCCTCTCATACTATTCCTGAACCCCTCTCTCCCCTGCTCCCTGTCTTCCTTGCTGTCATCCCCTCTACTCATTTCCCCCAGCTGCCTCCAACTCTCCATGCTTCCTGATTCTCCTCCACTTCCCCCTCTCCTTCTCCTTGGCTATCACACCTCTTTATTCTCCCGGCTCCCACCTTACCCATCTCCACCACCCACATGGAGTCCCAACCAACACAGGAATGGACTACTACAGTCTGAGAGTAGGACTGTAGTAACAGGATGTCCACAGATCTTTGATTGGGGGATGTTGTATCCTAACTTGAAAAAAGAATGCCAGGTGCAGTGACTCAACGCCTGTCATCTCAGCACTTAGGGAGGCAGAGGCAAGAGGATTGCCTGAGTTCAGGGGTTTGAGATCAGCCTGAGCAACATGGCAAGACCTCGTCTACAATAAATAAAACAAAAATCAACCGAGAGTGATGGTGCATACCTGTGTTTCCAGCTACCTGGAAGGCTGATGTGGAAGGATTGATTGAGCCCAGTAGGTCGAAACTGCAGTGGCCATGAGTGTACCACTGCACTCCAAGCTGGGTGAGATTCCAACTCAACCAAAAACCAAAAACCAAAAAACAGTATTTTTAGAACAGTTCTAGGTTTACAGATAAATTGAGAAGATAGTAAAGAGAGTTCCCATATACCCCTTTGTCCCCAACACACAATTTCCCCCATTAGTATCTTGAATTATTGTAGAATATTTTTTCAACTGATGAATCAATATTGACACATTATTATGAAGCAATGTCCATTGCAGGGGTCCAGCCTTGCAAGGGTTGTGGGCTTTCCTGAAGGAGAGATGGATAGGCGAAAGAGGAAAATATTATACTCAGACACCTGCTTCCTGAACAGATGACGTTTAATGTTAGCTAAGGGAAAGCTTTTATACCATTTGTAAAGGAGCAAGGCAAAGAAAATTCCTTCACGTTCATATCCTCTAAAAGTTACCACCATCTAGTGGTCTTAGCAACAAACAAGCCAAGCACCCTATAAACATTCAGACAATGAGTCTAATTCATAAGGCCAAAGATGATAGTTTTAGTCCAAAGTCCCGAATTACAGTCCTTGAACTGTCTCCAGAAAGTTTCCAAGTGTAAATTCACTTTGGGATTAGGAACAGGAAGCTTTTCAGGCCTCCACCAAGTCCACCTCCTCTTCCTTGGTTGCTGGAGTTTCCTGCCCTCTTCATGTAGCAGTAGTTTTCCTTCTGGGGCTTCTATGACCTTCAGAGCTTTGTAATCGCCTTTCTTGTTCAGGTGTCTTCATTACTTTTCTCTTATTCTGCAGTGTTTATTTCTAAAGAGAACTCAAAAGAAGC
>NW_007255390.1:0-665 GCF_000164805.1 Carlito syrichta | reverse complement strand
CAAGCCAAGCACCCTATAAACATTCAGACAATGAGTCTAATTCATAAGGCCAAAGATGATAGTTTTAGTCCAAAGTCCCGAATTACAGTCCTTGAACTGTCTCCAGAAAGTTTCCAAGTGTAAAGTTCTTCATGTAGCAGTAGTTTTCCTTTTGGGGCTTCTATGACCTTCAGAGCTTTGTAATTGCCTTTCTTGTTCAGGTGTCTTTGTTACTTTTCTCTTATCCTGCAGTGTTTATTTCTAAAGAGAACTCAAAAGAAGCTTTTAGTAATGTTTCCCAGGCCCCCAAGGTTGCTTTCTGTCTTTAGCTAAGTTATCATAAAAGTGTCTGATTAGTATATTATGAGTTCAGTGAAAACCCACTCTTTAAATGTTAACTTAGAGTCTTAACTATTGAATTAAGTAAAAACCTTAACGATTAATCTTTATCCTAAATCAGTGAAAACAGTGTTATAAATCACCTACATAACTCCGAGATAAGAGTTAGAACTTATAATGAATTCATAATGGACTTACTATAAACTTGTACTTCTAAAAAACCTTATGTCTACACACTAAACTACATAATTCTAAATCAAATAAGGAGTGAATATACTTATATCATTTATTACTTAAGCAATATCTAGTAACCTATAACCAAGTGAAAGAAAGCATCTTGATGTGCT
>NW_007255389.1:4469-5189 GCF_000164805.1 Carlito syrichta | reverse complement strand
AGGTGCCAGCTAGGGGGACCCTCAGATGTGGGGATGATGGGGGGGAATTACTGAGGGCAGAATGTTTGCACACGAATTATTTTCCTCTTTCTTTTTTTCCTTCCTTCCACCCTCACTCCCTCCCTTTCTCTCTCTCTCCCTCCCTTCCTTCCTTCCTTCTTTCCTTCCTTCCTTCCTTCCTTCCTTCCTTCCTTCCTTCCTTCCTTCCTTTCTTTCTTTCTTTCCTTCTTTCTTTCTTTTCTTTCCTTCTTTCTTTCTTTTCTTTCCTAACTAGGTTTCCCAGGCTGATCTCAAACCACCCAACTCAGTCCATCTTCTGGCCAGAGGTGATCCTCATGCTGAGGCCTGCCCTCACCCAAGGACTGGCATATTGGCCCACGACTGAAATTCCATTGCTCTGGGAAGCCAAGGCAGGAGGATGAATGGAGCCCAGGAGCCCAAGTCCAGCCTGTGCCATGCATAGAGACCCTGTCTCCACATCCATCCATACAAGGAACATGGGTTCGAGGTATAGGTCCTCCAGGTCTCTCTAGAGGATGAGGTGGGAGGATTGCCAGAGTCTGCGATTTTGAGCTTGGTGGTGAATGATGGTCATGTCCCGGGTCCCCAACCTGGGCCACAGAGCCAGACCCTGTCTCCCAAAACATCAGAATCATACAGATTCTCAACTGTGCAAGGTGTGTTCACAGGTAGACTGGCTTTAGAACCAGGAAAAATGGG
>NW_007255389.1:0-2450 GCF_000164805.1 Carlito syrichta | reverse complement strand
CCCTGACTCGATATTGGAGATGTCTCACTGAGATGAGTTCTGGCCACATCGCCAGGCTGGTCTCCAACACTTGGGCTCAGGCAGCCTCCCGCCTCGGCCACCCAGGGCTCAGGCCTGATGTCCATGAACCATGGTGCCTGGAATTGACTCAATCGTTCTGTAGGTGGGGGCGTGGCTGTCTCTGGGATGGAGGAAACCTCATCCTGTGTAGCTAGGACCGTGGACGCTAACACACCCAAATCCAGTGTTTGCATTCTGGGGAGCCACGAGAAATCGCTAAGTGGCCCATGTATCTTGAACTCCTGGGTTCCCACTTTAGTCCCCCAAAGCCACAATCTGATTGTTTGCCGATAATCCGTCTTTTGGAAACTCTAGGCCCAATAATGGGACCTCCTTCCCAAATGATCTCTGTCTGTTAATGATGATTCCAATTCCATACACAAATGAATGCTCTTCTTTTTTTTTCTTTTTTCATTTTATCTTTGAATTACAATCTCACTCAGTTGCCCAGGAGGGAGGGCAGTGGCTCTCTTCTGGCCACTGCAGCCTTGGCCCACCAGGCTTCCATGAGCCTTTCCTCAGCAGTCTGAGGAGTGGGAATGACAGGCATGTGCCACCACGTCAGGCTCATTTGGGATGGAGGGTACAGATGAGTCTTGCCAAGGTGCCCTGGCAGGTCTCAGCTCACAGGCTCAGTCCAGCTGCTGTACTCAGCCTCCCAAAGTGTAAGAATGATGAGGTTGAGCCCAAGAGCCTGCACTCGATCCTTCATCAAAAATGAACCAGAAGGTCTCACATGACGGCCCACGTTTGGAATGCCAGCTCTCTGGGATGCCGAGGCAGGAGGATGGCTGGAGCCCAGGAGCCCAGGGGCAGCCCAAGCCACGCTGGGAGACCCCGATTCCGCACCCATTCAAATAGGGGATCTAGGGTCAAAGTGCTCATTGTCCTGGCCACTCCAGAGGCTGAGGCAGGAGGATTGCCAGAGCCTGCAATTTTGAGCCTGGTGGTGAATGATGGTCATGTCATTGGGCCCCAACCTGGACCACAGAGCTATACCTTGTCTCCAAAAATATGAGAATCGTACACAGATTCTCAACTGTGTGTGGTGTGTTCACAGGGCGACTGACTTTAGAGCCAGGAAGAATCGGATTACTGGGGAAGAAATATCCTTGGGTGAGAGATGTTTCGCTGAACTTTCTTGGGAGAATGTCCTCGTTGCCAAGTTGGAAAGTAGGTCTGCCTGGGGCACATTTCACAGCTCACAGAGGAAACCTGGCAGGAACCCGTCCAGGAAGTCTTGAGAACTCCTACACCAAAGCGAAGGCAGCCATTTGGGGGTGGATGGGGTTGAAAGGTGCCGGGTTGGGGGACCTTCACATGTAAGGGGAGGAAGGACTGAGGGCAGAAGGTTTGCAGGAGAATGGATTTCTTTCTTTCTTTCTTTCTTTCTTTCTTTCTTTCTTTCTTTCTTTCTTTCTTTCTTTCTTTCTTCCTTCCTTCCTTTCTTTCTTCCTTCCTTCCCTCCTTTCTTTCTGTCTTTTCTTTCCTCGCTAGGTTTCCCAGGCTGCTCTCAAACCACCCAACTCATGCCATCTTCTCGGCCTGGGTCTCCCAAACTGCTGGGATCACAGACATTCCATTTGATCGACATCCTGGTCTCCTACCTGGTCTTGAACTCTGGGCCAGAGGCAATTCTCACGCTGTGGCATGCCCTCACCCAAGGATTACTGGGTTTTGATTGGGGTCGAGGTGGGGACTTGTTATGGTGTCCAGCCTGGTCTGGAACTCCCAGGGTCCAGTCATTTTCCTGTCTCAACCTCCCAGAGTGCCGAAGAGACAGGCATGAGTCACCCAGCTGTCCCAGCTCCCATGAAGATTTGAGAGTCACGCCTTCCCTTTCCCCATGGCTGCCCCTGGGATGAGCTAGTGGGTTCACCCTGGAGAACAAGGCAGGAGGAGGGGTGGGGTCCTTGGCAGAGACACGTCCATGTGCCAGGCACTACCCATAGGGAGGAACAGTGAGTGACTCCACCCATCCTCTCCGTGGTCCTTGGTCTTTGGAAGGGAGCAGACCTCCCAGTGGGGCCCTGAGAGCAGTGTGGGGGCCCTGCTCAGGGACTCATGCCTGTCTTGGTGTTCTGGGAGGCCGAGGTGAGTGGATGACCTGAGCCCCCAGGTTCGAGCCGGCCTGAGCACCTTAGCCAGATCTCATTTCTAAAGGAAGCCAAAAAAGGAGTCTAACATGGTGGTACAGGCCTTTTGTTCCAGCCCCTTGAGAGGCTACAGTGGGATGATTGCCAGAGCCCATCCTGTGGAGGTCACAGTGGCTGAATGCGGTCCCATGCGCTCAGGTCTGGGAGACAGAGCAGGACTCTGATTCAGAATAATACCAACCACCACCACCACCACAACCACTTGCCAGGCTCAGGGGCTCTGCAAGTGGATGG